>NC_045676.1:8411935-8711935 GCF_003331165.1 Xiphophorus hellerii | reverse complement strand
ACCTGTGATCTAGACTAAATGCTTAAATATTATGTTATCAGTCAAATCAATGCAGTTTTTATCTGTTTACTGCCAAATAATATCAATTAGTCCTTCCACTTTCTTGAGAATTATTGTGGAAATCCATGCAAAAATCAACAAATCCCCGCACTTTTTTGCTCTTACAATTGGGAGTTTACAGCAAATTTTTCTCAAAAATTGTCGAAAACTTTCTTACTTGAACTAAACAGCCTCCTCAGCTTTAAGTTATGTCAGATTATAGTCCATGATCCTTAGAGTGTTTAGTCTGGACTCGATAAATCCTGTAAATAAATGTGCTTTTTTTGTTATTAGAGTGCATCATTGAAAAATCAAGACAAAATATTTTCTGATTTAGTTGCAGGTTAGGTTAGAATCGCAGGCAGCAGCTTGTCAGCAGGAAGTTTGGACAGAAGCGAGTTTCACTGCGTTGCATCACCTCCGTCCTCAGGACCAAATGCCGCACCTTTAAAATGACACAAACAGCAATCCTGTTGGATTTAGAAGATTATCAAAAGACGTGATTCATTTTGACTCATTCCAGGCCGAATCAAAACAGATCTAATATGTTTCACTTTGCTGTGATGAAATGTTAGCAAGTAAACTGAGATTTTGTTACTAATTGACCCAAATTTAATCTGATTTCAAAGAAAAATTCTTCTGTTTTCTACAGAAAATTTAAATATCTTAGCAGACATAGTTTATTGTAAGATAAAATACATACTTTCTTTAAAAAGATCCTAATTTACTCTTTCTGCATTAAGGAAAATCTCTTTTTGCGGTAAAAACAGTTTATAGGATGTTTGAATAAAATTAATTTCAGTAATTTTCCTTTTTTGCACACATAAAAGTCTAGTAGTCACTGTGTCAAGATGTTTATTTTTCATCAGATACATTAGAAATTAATAAAAGTCAATATTAAAAAGAGTTTGTAAGTAAAGTTTAAACATTTAAAATCCCCCAGTGAAGTTTATCCTTCTTCAAATCAAATGAATTTTGGTGTTTTATATTTTTCTTTGTGTTCCTATGATTTTAAAGAGATTTTTTTAATTTTTCCAGAGGTCATAAAAGGTCAACCAGTTTGTCCACATTTACAAAATCAGTTGTGCTAATCGGCCCCTGAAAAACAACGGCTCAAACTACAGGCAGACTCCAAAACTAAAACAGCGCAGAAAAATCAACGTCATCGTTCATAACTTCTGCTTCTGTTCTCTGATTGGCTCGGTTGGAATTTTATTGCAGGAATCCAAGTGAATGGGAGAAATCCCAAACAGCGTGTGAAGTGAGATTTGAACAAAAAGTCAATGGCCAGGCTAATGATTAATTGGCCAAACTTCAGTGAAAACTACAGAATATTCAGTGATCAAATGAAATAAAGTGGAGTTTTTTCCATCTCTCCTTCAGCGTCTCTCAGGTCAGAGGCGAGGAGCTGCTGGTCAGCTGTGGTTTCCTGCTCTGCAGAGGACTGGTGTCTCACATGGACCTGGTCTCCCTCCATCTTTCCTCCGGCCAGCGCCTCTTCTCCTTCCTCTCCCTGGCCTGGGGCTTCGTGGCCGACGTAGACGTGGAGAGCGAGAAGTATCGCCACGTCGGAGCCGCCCGGTTCACCGTCGGCACGCTGGTGAGGCTGGCGTCTCTCCGCATCTACAAGGGTCAGCTGGCTTACCTCCCCGCCAGCAGGGGGCGCCACGCGGACAAAAGTCTGCAGAACGGAGCGGCGGCATGCTGCAGAAATCCCGCCTCCTGTTTGACTCAAACTTTGGAAGATGACTTCCCAAATAACACCTGCCACTCCAACAACTCCCTGAAGCTGCGGAGGTCAGAGGGCAGATCGTCTAGAAGTGCCGCCAAAGCCCTCCCCGGGCCTCCCGACGCCCTGCTGCCACCTCTGGATCAGCCGCCGCCGTCCGACTGGGTGCTGGTGCCGGAGGAAGACTTTGTCCTCATGCTGGCCATGTACCAGTCCCACCTGGCCGAGGACCTCCTGGCGGCGCCAGACGCCCGCCTGGCCGACGGCGTCATCCATCTCTTCTACGTCACGGCGGGGATTTCTCGGAGCGCGTTGCTCCGACTGTTTCTGGCCATGGAGAAAGGCGCACATCTGGACACGAACTGCCAGCATCTGGTGCACGCGAAGGTGCGGGCGCTCAGGCTGGAGCCGGGCGCCGGGAAAGGGATCATAACGGTGGACGGAGAGGTGGTGGAGTACGGTCCGATTCAGGTCGAGGTGCACGGAGGCCTGGGGAGGGTGATCGGCGGATGAGAGGAACAAAAACACAAAGTCTTACTAATTTTGTTTTATCTAGTCTTGAGTGCAAATATCTTAGGCTCTGTTTACAAGAGACAACTGCCTGGAAACTGCCGGTATTTTCAGATGTTAATTGTGTCTCCAAAACGCCTTGAGTCAGCAGCTGTAGTTGTCATGTCAGGCCACTAGATGGCGCTGTGATGTTAGCATGCCAGCAACGCGCATGCGCTGCTTAGCTTCCACCTTATTGCAAACAGAAACTTCTCTCCCAAAAATGAAATCCTCATGTAAGATATATATGCTCCTTATCAGAACTTATGTTAAGTTGAACAGATTCAGTAGTAAAACTGTCGCCGTTGCTCTGGGTTTTATCTTCATGCACAGATTAATACAGCGGCAGATCAGGGTCATTGTAGATTGGACAAAAAATTCATACATTTTTCTAATTTCAGAAATTTACTAGAAAAAACATTCAAAAGTTAAAATTTCTAAGTTTTCTTTCTCAAAAATTTGAGAGATTAACCTTAAAATTTTTGTTTTTTTCTAAACTATTCAAACTCAGAAATGTTTAGATCAATCTCAGAACTTTTTGAGAAAAAAGCTAAAATTTCTGAGTATCAAAAGTTAAACATTTTCTACTTTTCAAACTGAGAATTGTCCATGTTTCTTTCTAGAAAATTTCTGAGATTGATCTCAAAGTTTCTACATGATTTCTAGCATTTATTTTACTGTTAAACCTCAGAAATTATGTGATGAATCTCAGAAATGTTCTATAAAAAACATGGCCATTTCTGAGTTTCAAAAGTCAAAAATCATCGACTTTTCAAACTCAAAAATGTTCATGTTTTTCTAAACAATTTCTGAGATTAATCTCAAAATTTCTGTCTGAGTTTTTCTAGCAAATCCACAAGAATTTCTAAGTTTTGAAAAGGCGGCGGTGAGAGACTGGTTACTGGTGTCGTATAAATGCGCGACTGGATTGAAACAAATACGCTACGGTTTAACTGAGGAGCAACTCTGTGCTTGAAATAAGACAAAATTAACTTACAAGTAACTAATCAGCAAGATCTAGGCGCTCGTTTTAAGTGAATCATTCCTTAATATTGATTTAAATAAAATTTTATTCTACTGGTGGATTATTTCACCTGAAGCAGGACATTTTTTCCTTAAGTGAAATAATCTGCCAGTGGATCTAGAACGTTTTGGGTATTAATTGTAGTCAACGATTTTACAGAAGAGCAATTAATTCAACATGTTCAAATGATGCACAACTTTTTATGAACTGTGCGATGCAGAAAGCTCTAGACATTGTAGGAAAACAAAAAAAATAACCATCATCCTTCTACTACTTCCTGTCGTCCTCTTCTTTGTGGTTTCTGCCAGTAGTATCGTCGGGCTGTTGAACTAATGACTTGTGTGACGTGAATATTTAGGAAAATACGGCAGAAAAATTTTGCTGGCGTGAAACGCTTTTTTTAATAACAAAAATTGCGTTTTAGTTTTAATTAGCGTGTTTCTATTAAGCTGATTTTTGTTTGCATTTCAATTTGCGCAATTTTATGGTTAATAGTCGTTAGCAGTTAGGTTAAGTTTAAAATCTTAACCTGCTTTTTACCAGGCAAGCCGCTGTAATGTCAGACTGTTCAACAGGTCTAAACAGTCCTTTATTAATCTACACACATCCATCATCCTGCCTCACTGTTCTGAGCCAAGCTTTATGAATTATTAATGAGTTTATTTATTTAATATTAACACTCGGCCGCTCAGTCTGGCGGCGCCACTGGAGCTAAAACCCAAACAGACGCAGGCGAATCGTGTCCGCCACTATTCTGCAGTGGCTCGGTTCAAGATTACTTAACAGAGGATTAGTTTGGTTTTTATCGGTGCTCTGCAGGACAATGAGCCTCAAACACTCAGTCAAACCCAGAAGATTCTGCTTTAACCGGACAAATCGCTGCTCCAAGTCGTGGTTTAGTCTCCGCAGACAGGAAACAGCGGCTTCAGAGCATTGAACCAAACTCCTGCACCTGTCCTGATAGATTATTTCTGTTTTTAAGTGTTTTTCATGATGCTGCATCCTCCCTCCATCTTTCCAGCCGCTGCTTCCAGCACCAATATGTTCGTCTCTGCTGGACGCCACACACTCTCCATCTTTACCAAAGTGTCTTTAACATTAAACTGTGAAAGTTAGAGATGCTTAAACATTATTATTTTCGTCCATGTGGAAAGACTGAGGAGCCTTAAACAGGAGACGTTAAAACAGGCGCTGATTGTAGCAGGCTGGGCAAGACGGCGACGATTTCTTTTTATAACTAAATCTGATTTTATTTACATTTTTTCTTGTTTTCTTTTCTAAAAAAGAAATATTAAAAAGTGGCTTTTATTTCAGTCAATTGTTTCTGTGTTTTATACTACTGAGTATTAGGACCAGGCTTTGACAATGTTTAATTACGAGAATAAAGTCCGTTTGCTGAATAAAGCCTTAATTTTACCTGAAAATATGAGAAAAAACTTGAATATAAGGTGACCAGTCTGCAGTTTTCTTCAAAATAAGACTGTTTACAGGATCCTTTCAAAGTCCTGATAATAATTTGATTCTGATGTGTTTAAAATATGAAGTACTTCCTTATCTGTAAAACTTATACCAAAGTATAACTTCAAAAGATGAACAGCATTCCTCATTTTATTTTTTGTAGTGGAGTTCTCAAAAATTACGACTTTATTCTCCTAATATTATGACTTTTTCTGGTAATTGAAAAATAAAAACTTAAAGTCCAAATAAATAGAAGCTGTAAAACAAGATGGCGGCTCTAGCTGAGCTGACGTCGGAAAGCCAAAGAGCTTGTTGATGGGAAAAAAATCCTGATTTTCCAAAAATGTAATCTTCAAAAACCAAAAATGTGATAAATGTGATTTATCTCCCAGCCCCAGAAGTACGGACTTCCTGGTTTGCAAAGATTTAAGGTGCCTCTAAAAACAAAACTCACATATTGTAATATTTTGTCTTTATTCAGATTAACTGACTGCTTGACTGTTTAAGACCAAACTTTATCTGTAGAGAGCTTGTTGCCATCTTTGGTGAGACATAAAGGTGATCAGGAAGTGACATCAAATTCTGAAGGACTCAAATGAGAATCTGTTTCTTACCTTAGTTAAGTTAAAGCGTCTGATTCAGAAAGAGCTCCACCTTTATTTAGCTGTTGCTTTTTTGTTTGTACTGGTCCTTTAACTTGTTTGACGTGCCTTGAATCTGCTGCCGCCTGGTGGTTGAAATGCGCTGCTGCATCTTCTTTGTGCTGCCTGCTGAATCCAGGAAAAAAAAGTTTCTTTCTTCTTTGATTAGAGAATAAAAATGAAACATGGTTTTATTTTGAAGGCATTTTTGCAGTGAGGTTTTTAGAAACCTCAACCTCATCGAGTCTAGCTGCTCTCTGTAAAAAAGAAAAAGCTTTTCATGTCAGAGCCGCTTTATCTATGCTATTGTGAGTTTAGATCAGAGAGCTTCAACTCTGGTGTCCTGCGACTTTTAGATACATTTGTCTCTGAATAAAAAACAAAAAATTTGGGTTGTTGGATCTAAAAGCTGCAGGACGCCAAACCTCGAGGACGGGAGTCGGTTTAGATGTTTACGGTGAAGGGAAAGCAGCTGAATCTTTCTCTGCAACACTGACAACTGAATGATTCGTATTTTTATTCAAAGAGATATATATTTTTTATTTTAGACCAATGTCTGTATGTTTTCTATTAAATTAAAGAATCTGCATGGGTGTTTTTGATTAAGACTTAAATAAAATAAAGACAAACGACCAACCTGTGGTCTGCCTCGTTTGTTTTTGCTCTTTACTGAAACAGGTGACGCAGAAATCACCAAAAACGGAACAATTTTCCTGCCCAAGCATCCAAGTGAGATGGACGATGTTATTTAAAGGGGATCCAATATGAAAAATTCACATTTTGTACGTTTTTGTACTTCCATATGGGTTTACACAGCTCAAAGCACAGCTAAAAAAAAATCAGCTGTTTTTGCAATAAATTTGTTTTTTGTTGTCTGGAAAATGAGCCATTTCAAAAACCTTCTGAATGTAACGTTACTTAGCAACCCAAGAGGAGAACTAGCACATTTGGTGAACTAGCTGGTTATGTGCAGTACAATGGCTGCTGGAAAAGACAAGTGTTTTGTTTTTGACTTACCAAGCACAAACCACTTAATGCATTCTTGTTGGTTGTCCAGGAGGCTCTACTTCTGCTTTTCAAAGATGTACGGTTGTATAATTGGAGCCATTTTCACATGGAGTGTAAACTTTGAGTTGGTCGGCGTGGCCAGCGGCAACTTATTTGGATTTAGAGACAAGAGCAGACTTAAAATCTTATCTGAGAATGATTTTGTGCACGGTTTGTGCATGTTTTGTATAGGCCATGGACCAAGGAAGCCTAATTGGTTACTTTTAAAAGAAAGACGGCCTCACTGTAGGGCAGAAACAATCGTTAACTGGAGTGTATTGACTTAAAAAAAACATTCAGAGCAGTAGTTAAACCAAAACTGTAAAGAATATATACTATATATATATATATAAGATTAAAAAACTGTAAATATGATCTACCAGAAACTCAATTGCGGTAGATTTAGTTAAATTTGGTTAAAAAAAACAAAAAAAAACAATCAAATAAAAAATCTCCTATTCAGCACATTTTTCTAAGCAATTATAAAAAAAAGTCACCAGTGGTGTCCAAACTTTTTGTCCCTTTGGCCAAATGTAAACAACTTGTGAGCCACAATATTAATTAAATTAAATTAAAAATGCAAAAATTTGGTTTTTTGTGATTTTTTTGAAAGTTTCACCTGCTTGATAAGCTAAATTTTAATAAAATCCACAAATCCTCAACTATAAATTTCAATTTCAAAATTTTGGGGTCAACTGTTGATTTCAGTGGGCCGATGAAAATCCTTTCAGGGGCCACAAATGGCCCCCGGGCCACACTTTGGATGCCTCTTCCCTACTCAGTATTGATATTAAATCAAGTTTGTTGAATGAAAACGACGTGAAGTTGGTGTGAGGATGAGAAACGTTGAAGCAAACAAAGAAAAGCCGAAACGCTTTCATGGTACTGCTTGCAAAGTTTAATACATCACTATACAGTCGTCTTAAAGCAACAAATTAATCCATTAAAAAAAAAAAGGAAAACAAGAAATGTTTAGTACAGTACACTCAGCATTATGTACTTATACGCCCCAAGCATCCCGATGATACAACCCAAGTTTGTTAAATATATACTGTAAGTAACTGTATGTATTTCAATAGAGTCATGATGTCTGTACAGAGAATCAGGCTACAAATTATACTTTTATTAGCTCTTTTTTTCTTTAAATATATCAACAACAGGCCACTGTGGAAATGCAGACATCATACAGTCAAGTTCTTTGTGGAGCCAAAAGAGGCTTAAAGCAACAAGTTACATGCTTTGGCTGGAAATCAAACTGCTTGCAGTAAAAAATAAGAAGAATGGATTAAATTGGGAACAATTTACACACACAGGAAACTTTACAGGTTCGACATCCTGCCGGACTTTAAATTCACATTTTCTGCTTGTTCATGAGGAGAAAAAAAACTCAAAGTGTGCATCTAGAGTGTTAGCTTTTCTTTAAAGTGATCGGCGTCGCCTCTTGGCGTTAAAGGCGAACAAAATAAAACGCAGAGAGAGAGAGAGGAATGATGGGAAAAAACACGGAAGACGACGCAAAAAAACACGCACTCATTCATATTTTTATTCGTTTTAAAATGCAGCAGCTCTTGGCTCGTAGTTCTTCTCCGAGGTCCGAAGTGGCACCGTGTGCTCTTTATCAAAAACGTCTCAGCATCAAAGTTCAAGTACAACATGAGAGAACCGGCGCTCTCGGATCAGAGCGAGTCGCAGACGACGGGGAGGAGGGAGTCATGATGTGTAAAATGTTAGATGAATCTAAAAAGATGTAAACAAAGACTGCTGATTCCTCCAGGAAGCACCCAAAGGTCATTTCACAACACATTCTGCAGCAAAGCAATGAAAAGAACAAAACAAAATGGGTTCACATTGGATCACCTCTGAAGCCCCGCCCCCTTCGTTTGTGTTGTGACGTTTTGCCTGCATGTGCAAACAGCCAGAAGGACGACGGGAAACCACTGGAGACTTTACATTTCAGTGTTTTTTCTTTTTCTTTGTTTTAGTGCGAGTCAGTGATCAACGTCTGAGATTCAAGTAAGGCAACATGTTGACGTGAGATCACCATGGAGTGGACGCTGCTGACGTATAACACAACTTTTTACTCTGAAAACTATGAGGAAAAAATAAAAAATAATCGGCTGAATCAAAGCACAAAGTTGCAGCTCATCAAACGTGTAAACGTTGCCGCTCCGCCTCGGAGAGGTCGGCCGGGTGGAAACCAGCAGGATCGGTGACGGAGCGAGTTTCTGGGGATTTTGGCAGAAAGCTTCCAGCCGGTGAACGCTCACAGTTTGTGCTCGCCATGTTTCCCCCCAGCGGGTCGAACCGCGGCGGCGTCCTTCAGGTGCAGCTGTGATGTCAGGAGTGCTACAGAGAGCTGCAGTTCCCCCAGCGGCCTGCAGGGGCAACCCAGTGACGCCCCACCCAGTCAGTGGAACCAGTTAGACAGGTGACAGAGGGGAACTGGTTTCTACCTGCTCTCACAGGAAGGTGTGTGTGGGTATGTGTGTGTGTGTTAGCCATCACACTCATCTGAGGGGTAACTAAAGGAGAGAAAAACACAAAAAATGAGGGGATATTGGAAAAACACAAAATCTTACCAAGTATTTTTTTATCTTGTTTCTAGTGAAAAGAATTTATTGCACTTGAAATAAGACAAAATTAACTCATAAGTAACTTTTAGGAGCTGTTTTAAGTAAATAATTCCTTGAATTTTGATTACAAAGTGTTGGTTCTACTAGCAGATTATTTCACTGATGTCTTATAAGTGCAACTAATAATTTTTCATCAAAGTCAAAGAAATATTATTCTGAATTCTGATTTTGCGCGCTTTGATCTTTCCATTTGTGTCTCAACTCCTTCTTAAAACAGCCTAAAATGCTTAAGAAAAACTATGAAGACGTTTTTTGACAATAAGTAAAAAAATTTTTTGGGTGTCTGGAAAATGAGCCGTTTCAAAAACCTCAGATTATTAAATCACATTCCATGGCCACTGCCTGCTACCTAGCAACCCCAGAAGAGTTCCAGCCCGTTTCCTAGCAACCTAAGCTGAGTTCCAGCCTGTTTGTTCAGTTTATAAGGATTTAAAGTAACAAGACACACCTAAAACAGCTCAATCAGAAAGGAGCTAAAAATAGAAAAGACTGAGCAGACTAAAGCCTCATTATCTAAGAACTATTTTGTGCTAAAAAAAAATGCTGAAAAGTTACTAGTTTTCTTATTTTAAATGCTATAAGACATTTGCACTGGAAACGAGACCACAAATACTTGGTAAGATTTTGTGTTTTTACAGTGAAACCTACAATAAGTCCAGACCCGGCTGCTTTCAGTGAGAGGAAATGTTTTAGAGGTGCGGGCAGCAGGAGCAGAGAGGTGGAGGGAAGAGGGCGGTGGCGGCGCAGCACAGGAGGCCGACAGATGGAGGCAGTGACCATCCTCCTCTGAGACTTGAGGAAGGTGAAAGAGAGGAAGAGAGCAGGAAGCAGGTGTGAGTCGGGGAGGCACTTACTTGTCCTCTGTGTGCTCAGGGACGGCGGCGGCCGCCAGCGCGGCGCGGTACTGCTGCAGCACGCCGCGGACGCTCTTCACGAAGCCCTTGGAGAGCGGGAAGAGAGGGAAGCCGATGTCCGGGTAGCCGCTCCCCTCCGGGAGGAAACTCCGGTAGCTCTTCCGCCGCTTCTTTGGTCGCACCACCGGCTGGCTGGGACCGGACTCCGGCGCCGCGCCGCGTGCCGCAGAGCTGGCTCTGTCCCCGCCCAGGCAGGCGCCGCTCTGAGTGCCGTCGCAGTCCGAGTTGAGGCTGAGGTCCGGTGGAGGCGCGGCGGTGGTGGACGGGCTCAGCCCCGAGTCCTCCAGCTCCTCCTCCAGGATGCTGCTGACGCCCGGGACGCCGTCCTCGCCGGGCTTTCCGGGGCTACTGTGGGCCACCGGCGCCTCGTCCTTGGAGTGGAGCCCCCTGGCGGCCGGGTGTGGCGCGTGGCTGCGCTCGGCGGCGTCGTTCAGCTCCAGCCACGCCTCCAGGCGGTGGACGAGCCGCCAGCCGCTGCAGGCGAAATGCTCCTGGACCTCCTGCTTGAAGACGTCCACAGGGTTCTGCAGCAGCTGCGTCATGGACTGCACCATCTTGATCAGCGCCATCTCGTTGTAGCAGCGGCTGTTCTCGTAGCCCTCCTGCAGGCCGCGGTCGCTGTCGAAGCCCGCCTCGTTGTAGTACGGCTCGTTGACCAGAATCAGACCTGCAGACACGCGATCAAAACAGATTATCGCCTCTGCTTGATCTACTTACCGGGTCTTAAGCACCTTTTCCATTATTATTTGGTAACCGTTTGCTAAGCTAGCTGTAGCATTGCATTTGTTCTGACGTTACAGAAAAATAAACGGTCGTTTACATGCAGTACCTCCCGTCCACTAGGGGGCGTCCGCGGACCAGTTTTAGACACACTGACTTAGAATAAGGGTGATGGGACTTAAACTGGCAGTATTATGTGTTTTCCAGCTACGTAGCGCCATTTTGGAGTATAATGAAGTAACTGTGTTTTCTTCATTTTCAGAACCAAACATGGAGAAGCAGCATTCAGCTTCTATCCACCACAAATCTGGAACAAGCTTCCAGAAAACTGCAAAACAGCTGAAACACTGAGTTCCTTTAAATCTAGCCTTTTTAGACCTGCTTCTGATTAATAAGAAATGAAATATTGACCAAAATATTTGACGTGTAATGATGATTTTGGTGACGACACTCATCAAGATGTTATGTTTGTTATTCTGTAATAGAGACAGAAAAAACTGATTTTTACTTCAATCATCTCTTTTGTGAGTCGACCTGAATTCAAAGTCCAGCTATATAGAAGCTGTAAAACACGCTTGTCAAACTGCGGCTCACTTAAGGTAATAAATTATTAAATATTGCCCCGTTTCTTTTTTCCATTTGTTCTTCTGTTTTCTTCTTTCCTGTTTAATCTTTTGCTGTTATTTTCTCATAAGAGCAGATAACACCAGTTTTGGCTCCCTGTAGCTCGAAGAATAGACTTTAAAATACTGTTGTTAGTTTATAAATCACTGAACGACTTAGCACCACAATACATTAAAGATCTGCTGTTGTCATAGCAACCTTCCAGACCTCTCAGGTCTTCCGGTTCTGGTTCTGCTCTGCATCCCCAGAACCAGAACCAAACGAGGAGAAGCAGCTTTCAGCTTCTATGCACCACAAATTTGGAACAAACTTCCAGAAAACTGTAAAACAGCTGAAACACTGACTTCTTTTAAATCTAGACTAAAAACCCACCTGTTTAAAATTGTATTTGAAATGTAATCAATTACAAATTTAATGATGGAACTTGACTTAATGTCGTGTTTTGATTGTTGATTCTATGTTGCATTGTGTTTCTGTGTTTGTAATGATGTAAAGCACTTTGAAATGCCTTGCTGCTGAAATGTGCTATACAAATAAAATTTGATTGATTGATTGATAAACTAATGGGCGGTGGAATGTGCTCATCGCTGCATTTCACGTGTCATATTTGCACCTGATCAATTTAATCTAGAACCGCCCCTGCTACAGAAGGATGTGGGATTTTATTTTTCAGATTTGGGCTCTAAAGTTTGCATTACAGACAGGAGAAATAAATAAAACAAAAAGGATTTTATGTCTTTGTGGGAACCAGATATTTGGTCTGAAGGAAATAAATAAAGAAAAACGCTCTAACTGACCTTGAATGGAGATGAGAACCTGCAGCAGACTCGACTTGCTGGTCCATCTCTCGGTTCCCTGTGAATCACAGCAGAACCGGAACAATCAGGCATCGAGAGCGGCTGCGACCCGTCGGGAGCGGCGACGTCGCAGGGCGGAGCTCACCTTGCCGATCCAGGTGCCCAGCAGGCTGACACACACCTTGCCGTTGTCGTACAGGTTGGGGTTGAGGCGGCCGCTGCACTGCGACAGGTAGCGGAAGAGCGGCGGCACGGCCGGGTAGATGTTGGGCAGCTGGATGTCGAACAGGAAGAGCCCGTCCTCGTAGGGGGTCCGAGTCGGGCCTTTGATCAGCGCCGAAAACAGATCCTGGGTCACAGCAGAAGGAAGACGTTTTGAAATATCGCCAAGTTCACACTGAAAAATCACAAAATGTTACCAACCAAGTTCAGCTTCTAGTGCAAATCTCTTAGTTCACTTGAATTAAGACGAAACTAACAAGCAACTTTTTAAGACATAGAAAAATTATTAATATTGATGAAAAAGTTAAAGTTCCACTGGCAGATTATTTCACTTTTAAAAAGACTTTTTACCAGGCTGTAAGTGAAATTATCTGCTGTGGAACTTGTACTTTTTTTAATCAATGTTAAATAATTACTAATTAAAAACAAGTTTATATAACTTGCAGAAACATTTCTTTCAAGTTAGTTTTGTTTTATTCTTGATATTTGCACTAGAAATTGGGCCAAAACTACTTGGTGATATTTAGGTTTTTTTGCAGTGAAGGACCAAATCAGTGGAAATAAAACTCACCATTCGGTCCTCAAATGTTTTCACCATGATCCCATCAGGCAGCGATGTGGCCAGCAGAGCCATTTCCTTCCTCACTGTGCTGAAAAACTTCTTGGCCTCTGCTGGCTGGAACTCCATTTTCTTAAACGAATGAGTCTCTGTGAGAGAAAAACATGATAGATCAGGAAGAGACAAGATAACAGAGTTCCTTCTAAAAATCTTTAATGCATTTAGCAGAATGCTCTTTGGAATTGGAAGTTTTTCTTTGAGAATGTGTTCTTGCATCTGATTACCATTATATTACTTAAAAATGGTCTCAAAACAACAATAATGTTGTTTATATTGCAAATGTTTCATATTCCCTTGAAAGACTTTTGTGTTCTCTTGCAATAATGTACTTAGTCAGTTCATGCAGCATCTTGAATACTGAAAGTCTGTGCAAGGCAGGGGCATCAAACTCATTTTCATTTTGGGCCAAATCAGAAATCTGGATGTTCTTAAAGGGCCGGTTGTGCCAAAATATATTGACAAAAATAAATTAAACTGTTAGAATATCAATAAACAGCTGTTATTCCAGGATTTTGTGATTGTTTTATTGTTTTTGCAATTAAAATCACAGATTTTGTGGTGATAATTTGGTAACTTTTCAAAGGAATTTTTACAATATTTGTGCGAATGTCTGATGCTGAAGGTGACTTTTTAGTATTCACTGTATCAAATAAGGCTGAGCAGTCACTTAAACTCAATGTTTTTGACCAATTTTGAGAACATTTGCAGTAAAATCAGATTAAAAGGTGGGCATCTGTTGATTTCGTGTGAATTTTGCAAATTTGTGAAAAACGGGAGGGACTTGTTGATGTAACTTGGAGTCTAGAGGGCCACATAAAAAGCTACAGTGGGCCAGATTTGGCCCCCGGGCCTCGAGTTTGACCCCTGTGGTGTAAGGTTTGTCTGTGTATGTTTATATCTTGTTAGTGAGATTTTTCAAGTTTTATATATTTTTTCTTTAGGATACGAACAAAACCTATGTGGAAAATGAAAAACATATATTTCCATTGCTTTGAAGAAAGAAAGAAAGAAACAAAGAAAGAACCATTATTTATTTAAAACCAGCTCCTATGCATTACTAAAAAGTTACTGGTTTTGTCTTCAAAGTTGGGTAGTTACATTTCTTAAGTAACTTTTAAAAAAAAGTACTTTCATGAGTATTTTTACTATGCTGTAAAATTCACCAGACACACCTGCAGTTTTTGTTAAAGGTTTTAAAAATCGGTTATTGGCCAGAAATCGGTTCCTCCCTCGTTATCGGAGGAAACAAAGGAAGATCTCTGATGGAGGAGTGGTGGATCTCTCACCTGGTGCCCACTCCAGCACTGAGAACACTTCTCCCTTGGCGCTGGTGAATGTCACGCCAGGCTTCCCTCCGCTCTGCTGGCACAGGACCGGAGTGTCACTCAGGAACTCGCTGGGCCACTCCTGCCCCCCCACCGGCGTCTGCGGCTCCTGCTGCGGCTTTTCCTCTCCGCTCCTCTCGGCCTGAGGAGCAGCAGAAGCTGAAAACACCTCCACACATCCGGCGACGTCACAGCGATGGCGACGCTCACCTCCGTTCCGGCGCCTCCGCTCCCCACCGCCTCCATCTTCTCCTCTTCCACGATGGCGACGTTGTCCAGCGTCTTCCTCAGGTTCTCGTGGAGCTTCTTGATGTCGTCTAGGAAGCGTTTCTCCTTGGTGGGTTTCTCGGGCGCTGCCGGCGACAGAGAACTCGCCACGTTGGCGGCGGAGGCCGGCTCGGCCGAGGTCGGGGAGGTCGGCGAGCCGCCTGTCCACAGCTGCTCCACGGTCATGTTCTTCAGGCTCTCCAGAATCTTCAGCGCTTCCTTCAGCTCTCTGAAGCCTCGGGAGGCGCCGTCCTTATTGGGCTTCTCCGCTCCGTTTACGGTTCCTCCTGGAGTCGTTACTGCAGGACGAATGTTACAGAAAAAAAACGACAAAATGATGCAACCAGCAGATAAACCAGCAGAGATCTAGCTACCAGAGAGGTTCCAGTTCTTAAATGCGTTCACACTGCAGCCTCAAGTGACCCAAGTCCAATTTTTTGTCAAAATTGGATTTTTTTTGCCGGCTCTGTTCACACTTCCAAACATATGCAACCTGTATGTGATCTCCAGTGTGAAGGGACAAACAACCTGAAAGTGTCCCGCATGCGCAGTAGAGGGCGCAATAGCGTCAGTGTTCTCAGTGTTCTGCCAACTGCCATGAAAAGAAGAAGCGCTCAGTGTTTGCAGAAGTAAACATGGAGGCTAACGGTGGAGCATAACTTACACATTTGAAGTTGTTGACCGACCTGAGCATGGTTGTTGTTTTTCTTCCCACTTGCGCGTATCAGGGTGCAGAACAGTGACGTTTGTCGAGTATCAGTGACGTTCAGGTCGGATGAATTCGACCTGGACATTTGGTCACATTTAAATCGGATACCCGAGAGGCCTGGGTCACATTCGAAAGGAATCCGACCTGTGTTGTTCAGACGGTCATAAAAAGATCGGTTTTCATTAAGGCAAAGAAATCTGAATTGGGTCCCTTTAGGCTGCAGTGTGAACGCAGCCTTATTATACTTCCTTGAACAGGTTAGGACAGATCAATAGGCTGAAACACAACATTTTTATCACATTTTTTGTACAACATCATTCTTAGATAATGAGATTTTGAGCTCCTTCCAGAATGAGCTGTTTTAGGACTTCCTGTCGATTTAAATTAATAATCTTCTGCTGGTCACGCCCCCAACTGAACGTTTACACGCACACGCGAAAATGGCTCCAAACAGATGCGCAATTATACAACTGTGCATCTCTGAAAAGTAGAAGTGGAGCCTCCTGCACAACCAACAAGAATACAGCAAGTGGTAAATCAGTTGGCGATTCAATAATCAATTCATGACGATTAATTTGATTAATTGCTTTAGCCTTAGATGTGATGGCAAAAACAGATTACACCTAAACATTCTCCACAGATCAACAGTTGTAACAAATGTCTAATCTGATCCAGCAGACTAGGATAGCTTATACTAGGAACGGAAACATGGCCGCCGCTCCCCACCTCCTCCAGACGTGGGACTGCCCACAGACGCCTCCCCTTCCTCTCCCGGCGCTCCCTTGGTGGGACTCGACACCTCAGCCTTGCTGCCCTCTTGTGGTGGGATGATGAACAGGGCAGACCCGGATGGCGTCGGGATGGGCGTCACCGTGTAGGTGGCGTTGAAGTTGTTGGCGTGGCTGTCGTCCTCGGTGGTGACGCCGTTGTCCGTCTCCCAGCTGTCGCTCTCGTCCTCCCACTCCTCCGTGGACAGGACGCTGCTCGTGTCCTCCACAGAGTCGTAGTCCGTCTCCTCGATCTCAGACTCCACGTTGTAGAGGTGCTGAGAATGAAAACATCAGACTGTGAGTAAAGTAGGTCTTACTGAATCAATCCAGGTTTAAAATGTGAATTTTTACTTGTGGCAGGACGATGGTTTTGGAGTTGTCGGCCCAAACGACCTCCACTTTACTGCTCACATCCACCCGGGACACCTGACCCACTGACGTCTGCAGACAGAACAATTTATGCGTAAAGATTTGAATTAAACTGAAACAAATTAACTTTATGATGATATTCTAACTTACTGAAGTTCACCTGAACAGAACCTGCATTAGCAAGATCCAGTTTTAGACTAGTTAGCAGCATCATAACACTGGCATGAGGCTCACTGTCTGAATAACACAGTTGGATAATTTTACTTCCGTACAACATGGAAGTCTAGTCCAAGTAAAAATGTTTTTACCTCATTCTCGCAGTCGTTCTGTCCGTTCTCGGAGTTCCATATTCTGATGACGATGTCCGCCGTGCGGAAATGGAAATCTGGATGATCTGCGATGTCGTACACACTGACATCCTCCTCCACACCAATAACCTAAAACAAGAGGAAAAGATAAGTTGTTTCTATTCCCAGCAGATTTCTTTTACGTTCTCCAAAAGCAGATATGTTTCCGTTAGAAGTGTGTGCAAATATTTCCCAACGACGAAAAAACACAATTTATTAATTGTGGTGTTTCCATTAAGTCAGAAATGCAATTAAAGTCAAACATGAATAAGCTTGTTACTATAAGTTATTAAAGATCACAGTAGTGAAGAATATGAACAGCTACATTAAATATATTCATATTTCAGACATGGTGCTAGAACTCATCGTCTATCAGAGGAAACATCAGCGTTTTATTCAGGCGTTGGAGCGACAAATCGCTAACAGGAGTGGCTACGTCTGCAGCGCTTTGGGGAAAATATCAGCGATTTTACAGAAGAGCTTTGGATTCAACACGTTCAAATGAAACAACTTTTTATGAACTGCGCGATGCTGTGAGAGCTCTGATGGAGCCAGCTGCACAATGTCAAAAACAAAACAAACAAGCCATCATCCTCCTACAACTTCCTAGGGCGTTGTTGTAAAAAAAAATAGTTCTTAGTAACTTAAATTAAAACATTTTTTTAAATTACTTGTCACAATATTTTTTTTACCTTTAAAAGTCCTCTACTACGGAGCCACCTAGGGGACATGGGGAATTTTTTTTCTTTTGCGTTCCCTCGCAAAACTTTTGCGTTCCCTCGCAAAACTGTACTGGTCAGTTATGCAGCATAATTGAATACTGTAAGCCTTTCTTACGGTGGGCACCGTATTTTCTGCTTTAATATAAGGTTATGTGAGGTTTTTCCATGAATGTTAGTATCTTTTTGTGAAATATCTGAAGTTTTATATCTTTCTTTAGGATAGAAAGGCACCACAAACCTACGATATAAAAGAGTTTAAAGAGCTGCTTTCAGTGCCGCTCCATCTTAGCCTTAACAGACATAAACATGCAGTAAAAAAATCGATTTTCAATCAGTGTTTTGCACCAAACAGTTTTTATTATTAACAAGTTTTTATTATTAAAAACACGACAAACTAATGATGGTAAAGGGCCGCACTGGGTTAATTCGGGGAATCTCATCTGTCCGTGTATCAATCAACTCCAAACCTTTTCTTTGTTCTGTCACAATTATCGATTTATTCCATTTTGATGATCAAGCTCCAAACTTTGCAAGGACTGACCGCCCCGCTCACCGCTTCCTAATACACACAAAGCCAGTATGACGTCACTCCCACGTCGACACACCTAAGTGTCAAAGCCGCCTGCTCCTGTCATATCAATAATTACTTATTTCATTCATATGGCTCTTACAGAGCCTCAGTGAAAACTTGTTTATTATTATTAACTGTTTGGTGCAAAACACTGATTAAAAATCGATTCATTTTTTCCTGCATGTTTATGTCTGTTAAGGCGAAGATGGAGCGGCACTGAAAGCAGCTCTTTAAACCATTCAGATTACGAACGCAACAGAGACACAATCAAAACTGTCAGATGACTTATTACCCGCGATAATAACTCAGAAATAGTCCAAATTATAATGTATTTTTATTTCTTTCCTACTTACGGAAGGTTTCTGTTTATATCGTAGGTTTGTGGTGCCTTTCTATCCTAAAGAAAGATATAAAACTTCAGATATTTCACAAAAAGATACTAACATTCATGGAAAAACCTCACATAACCTTATATTAAAGCAGAAAATACGGCGCCCACTGTAAGAAAGGCTTACAGTATTCAATTATGCTGCATAACTGACCAGTAAAGTTTTGCGAGGGAATGCAAAAGATAAAAAATTCCCCATGTCCCCTAGAGGGCTCCGTACTCTACAGTAGCAGAAGGGACTGAATACTCCTAAGTTGCTTTTTTCATCTGTCGGCCATATTGGATTTAACAAAATTTTCTTGCACTTGCAGTGGATGGCCAGTAGTTGGCAGTGTGTTGTATGGTGCACTAGTGTCCATTTCAGTGGTCTGTGTGCATTTATAACTTAAAAATCCACCAGAAACACAAGAAAATGGCTTTTAGATGTCTGTTGTCTGCACTGCATGCATGAAAGGGTTAATCAAAAAACCTGAGTTTTTTTCTAAACTGGCGCGTTTCCATTAAGTGAATTTATTTTTGTGCTTTCAATTTGTGCAGTTTATGGTTGACAGAAACGCAGCTAGCGTCGTCAGCTCTGACTTACCTCGACGTCGTCACCTGTGGAGTTCAGTTTGATCCATCTGACGACGCACGTTCTGCCTTTATGGTCCCCAGACTGGATCACGCCGTACACGCCTGGATCCTGCAGCGCTTGGGCTGAACACACACACACACACACACACACACCCACACACACACACACACACACACACACACACACACACACACACACACACACACACACACACGCACACACACACACACAGAGCCAGTTCAAATAAAACACAGAAACAATAATGTTGTGTAGAAATACAAGGACAAAAATAAGAAAAAAATGTTCTAAACTGCATTGTTAGATAACAAAACATTCATTTTTGTAGTGATGATATCATGTGGATAAAATGACCCAGAATAAATTTGGCACCAATAATGAGTCACTTGGTTTGTAAGTCAGAACTAAATCCAGAAGAAAAACCACAAATGTAGCAACATTTCCTACTATTTACACTTGAACCCACATATATCAAACTAGACTCAGAAATATAACTTCAACATTTCAAGATTAAGTATTATTTCATCAGTCAAATCACATCAGTTTTTATTTGTATCGTGCCAAATGACTTCAATATTAAATAGTCTTTGTTTTCAGCAGGACAAATTGAGAATTGCCTGCTTTTGGCTAATTCTGGCACATTTACAGAAATGTTAACTAATGTGCAACATCCGCAGCAAATAAAATAAATTTATTTTTCAGAAGTACTCAAACGCAGAGAAAGCTGTAACATTTTAACAGTTTCATAATGGGTAGTTTTATTAACATTAAGGCTATTTGAGGACATGCGTGATGCCAGAAATGAAAATGAGTTTGACATCCCGGCTTGTACTGGAGCAGCTTTTACAGAACATTCGGATCAGTTACTTGTAAAGTAAAAAGAAAAAATGCGATGTAAAATCAATAAGTATAAACTGTTAATCTTAGGTGTACCAAGAGCAACAGGAGGTATGAAACAGGAAATAAAAAAAGACCTTAGATACACATAACACACAAAACCCAAGAATATCGGACTAAATTTTCATGCCGGTGCATCCCTACTGGGTATCAAACTATTTCACAGACAAGCTTGAAATCACTTCAGCCTCTGACCAACATACAGTCAGAACAAATTAACATAAAGAAAAATAATCACTGCCCTCCACCAATACAGAAAGCAACAAAAAGCTGTGCAGACAATAAAGTCGACTCACGTCGTTTGTCAACCACAAAATCTCCGGGGCAAAACTCGTGGCTGTCCAGGTGCTGGATGGGGATGAGGTCGTTGGACCTGATCCCCCTCTCCACCCGTCCGTCCTTCCACATCACATCAGCGGTGGTCTTTGTTGATACAACTTCCACTGCCACCCTGATGGCAAAAAACACAGAAAAACAGAAAAAACTTTGCTTTAGAAATGTTGAAAATGGTTTAATTTTCATATTCCCCCTGGCATGTTGGGAAGTAGCGAAGAAGCGTTTTCAAATTTCAAATTAAAATGTTCAAAAATACTTTATTGTTGTTGTAACTCATTTAATTTAAACTTTGTTTTAAGTCAGAGTTTCTCAAACGCTTTAAGGCTGAGGACCACTTAACCCATGTAACAAACATTCATGGACCACCTAATGCACCTTGAAATTGCCCCACAATGTTCACACACGCAACCCAAAAATGAAAATATTAGTCTCTTAAGTATAATTTTAGAAAATAAAAATGCAGGTAAGCTCCAGCATGTTTTTACACTGATATAAGTCTATTGTTACAGTCATTAAGACTTCTATCTTCATGTTGGGATTTATAAATACTCTCATTTCCAAACAAGCATGCAACAAATCCTTGTGTTTCTGCAGTTTGTAACATTGATCCTTCATGTTTGTGTGGCGATGAAATGTGAACCACCCAACAGAAACAAAACTCCTGACTCTTTAGTTCAGCTAGAAACACCTGATCTCTAAAACAGAGCAGAAAAACATCCACGTTCAGAGTGGATGAGGAGATAAAAAGGCAGAGGATAAAAATCCATGCTAACCCACCGGTCTCCACGCTTAAACTCTCGGGAGAACTTGGTCCTCTTCTTTTTATGCTTCCTCTTCAGGTTGCGGATGGAGAGCGGGATGCTCTTCTTGCGGTTGGTTCCCAGGCCGCCGCTCTGAGACGAGGCGGTGGAGCTGGCTGACGATGTGAGAGAGCTACACACAGGTAACGGTAGTTTGTTCATTAACTCACAACCTTCAGCTCATAAATTAAAAAAAAACAACAACAAATAAAAACACATGTTAAAATACTAATAAAGGAAGGTAAAAATGTTCTCTGAATGCTTAATTACTTGATTAAGTTCATATAACAGAAATGAAGTGGGATGGATGTAAATAAATTTAAAGTGTATGCTCAGATCTTTCAGAGGTAATCATTAAAATTTCAGAAAACGAATACAAAATCTGCAACAAATAACAGATTAAACATTAAACGAATTTTTCAATTTGCTTCATATTCAATGATTTTGATTCAAAAATTATCTCTAATTTGGTAGGATTATATTTTGTGCATTTTATCTTAACTATACATAATAGTTAACTTTTTTTCCTGTGTTTTTGTACAAATTATTGAATGAGATGTTTTCAAATGTATGACGTCTTAAACAAAAACAAAGCATTTTTTAGAGTGTAGTATGCTTTTAATACTCAAAATCTGACATTTTTATTTATTTAATGCAACTATTGTTTTTGAATATTTGCTGTTCTATAATAAAATTTACTATAAAATGTATCCAAGTTATGTTTGGGTAACTCAATTTATCTTGTAGTTGTTCTTCTTTGTTTCTTTTAAACTAAATATTACAATCTGTGTCCGTTTCGACTTTGATATCTATTCAAAAAAATTATTATTTTTTTAATTAACTACAATTTCAACTTAATTTTCATTTATTCTTGTAATTTATTTCAACTGAAATTCCTTTAAAATGTCTTGTTTTAATATTTTCCATCAGGTGAAACCGTTTTTTATCTACTGTAAATGTAACAATTTGGACACATTAGATGAAAAGTAAAAAAAAAACTTTTTTTACAACTTCTGAGAATCAACGCTGCTTTTTAAAAAAAAAAATTTAGACTCATAATACAAATTTCTGTTTACTGGACTCATATATTTTGGGTAATATTTTTCTCCCTAAACCAGAGAAACATGAAGTTTACTTCCCAGCACGTAAAATGACCATCAGAGCCACCAGATGTTGGTAAACAAACCTGGTGTCATCAGTGTCCTCCGCGCCTTCGTCATCTGCATCCTGCTCTCCGTGTTCAGCCGCGTTGTCGTTGGCGCTCTTTGGATCCACCGGGTTCTGACCCGCCGTTACCGGGCCGTTGTTGAGATGGGGCGAGTCGGTCTGCTCCGACTTGTGGTCACCTGTTGGAAAGCAGAGAGAGTAATGATTCAATCAGTGAATAAGGCGGTTTTTGTGACTCATCTGTGAATGCTTGATGGATACCTTGTAGGTCAGCATGTTCCGTTTTCCTTCCAGACTCCTTTTTGAAAACTCTTTTTAGCTGCAGCAGGAAAATAAACCGAGAGTTTGCATTATAAAACCACTTTTCATTTTCACAATAAAAGCATTCACTATTCAGAATTTTTTTATGGTTTATTTTTCAAAATAAAACAAAAAAAATTAGATTCACAGGTATATGTTGCATCTTATCAGCATTAAGTGTTTATATTTCAATCGCAATATTTAAATGAATTTACAGTCTTTATACATTTTAGAATAAAACAACTATTTTACACTGTTTATCTGTTAAATTGGGCCAAACTAAATGATGTACATCCACTCAGTGAAAGTTCATTTAGTCAGATGTGACTTGGTTTCCTAATTTAACAATTTCAAATTATAATTGTTTTTCTTTTTTTAGGGCTGTCAATGTTAATGCAAGCGATTAATCTAAAATGTTTAATGAGTTAATATTACATAATGCAGATTAATAAAACTATTTTGATCTAAAAGCCTTTCTCCAGTGGAGGGTTCGAAGCAGCACGTTACGCTGCGGTCTTGTGCTGCGGTCAAAAATGCAGAGTCGCAAACATGAGAGAAAAGATGATAACTGAATAATTTCACTTTAAATAAACACAGTGATGTAAGTCCTGATAAAACCAAGGTAGTGCAACAATAAATTATTCTTCCACTGAAGCACAATCAGTTTACAGTTCACATTTCTAAATTAAAATTTAAAACAAAATCACTTTTTTTAAAATCCTTCCTCAATATGAAGACCTGTAAAACAAACAATTTTATACGCAAATTTGCATGTTTATAAGAATATTTGTTCAAGCTTACAAAGTTGAACATAGTAATTATTTCAAATTCAAAAATACTTTATTGATCTTAAAGGAAATTAAATGCTCTTATAAGTCATATTACTTGAAATTCTTCAAAGAGTTATTGTAGATAGTAATCGGTATTGGCAGGAAATGCCTCCTATAGCAGTCTGACTGAAGACATTTAGATAGTCTAATGCGGAGGATTAAGATTAAGAAGATTAGTTGTGATAAATCACAGCCAGAGTAAAAGTAAAAAAGTAGCCATCTAAGACATTACTAAAGTAAGAGTAAAAAAGTTTTAATTGATAATTTGAGAAACTGGTCAAATTATCAATCATTTAATATTTAAAAATTACATCATAAGACGGACCAAAGTATAAGGTTGATTGGAAATTTTGGTATTTTATAGACAAAAATGACAATAATTCATATAAGAATCAGAAAAATAACAAAATCAGGCAAAAGAAAATTTTCCAAATCAGTTTCTTTCAATAAAACTTCTAAAACTTTAACAAAAACTGCAGGTGTGTGTCTGTGTCTGGAGAATTTTTAATTAAAACATGTTTGTTCTTTATTCAGTGGGTAGAAAATCCAGAAGTATTACAAAAGTAAAAGTAGGAATACTTTGTAATAAAAGTAAATCAAGTAAAAGTAAAAAGTACAGTGTAGTAAAAATACTCCTAAAAGTAAATTTTTCCAAAAGTTACTTAAGTGAATGTAACTGAATAAATGTAACTAGTTACAAGTAAACTCTGATCACAAATGATCAGTCTGATTAGGTTTTTTAATTAACAGCAAGAGAGGATTTTATGCTTTTAAACTACATTTACAGCCATTAACCATAAGATAAAACACACAGGTGAAAAAACTTAACTGCACCTTTCTGGCAATGGGGTCCTCTGGTAGAAAATGGGCCCCTTCGGGTCCGTCACAGGTCATGCATGTGGCGCTGCCTTTGGCAGGGATGATGTACAGGGCTCTTTCTCCCAGCTCCCTCTGGGTGTGGTCATAGTAACCCAAGCGCCTCACCCTGCAACCAATCAAAGGGCGGCTTTGCTCAAATACGACACAATCACACACGAGAAATGGCCTTTCAATGTAACAATGTTTACACCTATAAAGGAACACGAGTTCTTTTAAATCTAGACTAAAAACCACCCGTTTAGAGCTGATTTTGAAACATAAACCAACATTCTGATGTGTAATGATGCTTAGACTTGACAAAGTGTAAAGCTTCATTTGTTTCCTGTGTGTTCTATGATTTTGTATTTTTGTGTTTTTATGACGTAAAGCACTTTGAAATGCCTTTTTGCTGAAATGTGCTATACAGATCAACTTGATTGATATACACAAAAATTAATCCCTCAAATCATCAGAACTGCTGTCTTGTGTCACTTGGTCCAGTACTTCAGAAAACCATTTAATTAGGGCTCGATGGATTCGAGTAAATCGATTAAAATTCCTCAAGGAAAATGTAGCTGCCTCAAAAATTGTGTTTTATTACTTAGCGCACCGTGTTCTGGCCGGATCGGTCTTTGTGTTGGTCAGAACTCTCACTTCTGCCTGTAAGTTGTTACTAAGGGTTAGCAGCATAACGTCGAATTTTCCGGGTTTTCATCGTTTTGTGGGGAGCCAATATGCATCTTTAAATCTGGCGCGATGCTTGGAGTACGACAGCTTTACGCTCTCCAAAAGAGGGCAAAATTGTGCCGCTCGTCTTGCTCTGCATTGTTCCAAATATACAAATATTATCACCATGAAGCATTAGGTTGGTTGAAAATAAGGCACAAATTTCCCTTTTACACATTTTTAGAAATATTGTACTATATAATCAGCTTTTATTTAACCAAACTTGACACAATTTTAATACAAGATATGCTTTAAAAGGTTGTTTTTCTCTTCCACCATGTAACATGAATCCCTTCATCTGTAATAAATGTAACAAATGCTAGACATTTTAAAAAGAGTCTTGCTGGGATGTGCTGTGGTGGCGCAGGGGTTAAGCACAACCCACTTAGTCCGCGATGTGGCTGTCGCAGGTTCGATTCCCGGCCTGGCGACCTTTGCCGCATGTCTTCCCTCTTCTCTCATTACCCACTTTCCTGTCAATTAACTATCAAATAAAGGCCACTAGAGCCAATAAAACCTTAAAATAAAGAGTCTTGCTTAATTATTTTATTACATAGTATAATTGTGAAACTAATTAATGTGACTTAATTAGTTTATTATATAAATCAATCACATTTATTTGCATAGAACATTTCAGCAACAAGGCAGTTCAAAGTGCATTACCTCATAAAAACACACAGAAAAAATACAAAGTTGTATAAAGTGTGATAATTACGCATTTATGAATTATGTGCTCTGTCTCTAATATTGTATTAAGTGTGTGTAACTGGTTTTGTAATAAATGTTTTTATGATGTGGACCCCAGGAAGCGCAGCCATTGTTACGCCAAAGGCAAATGTTGATCCAAATAAACAAATAAACGCATAAAGCCCACGTCTCCTTAAAGCTGATAAAATCTGACAGGAAGTTCAGGAGGAAGTGTAAACCATCCAGACGTCACATGAAGGAGAGAGGGGGCGGACGCAGACGCTATGTGAAGAGAAGGATCGACTGACCTGTGAAGATTTTCCTGTGTGATGGTGGAGGGAGGTGGATACACGCTGTCAGAGCCTTGAGGAGAGTAGCTCTTGGTGATCCACGTCACTTTCAGCTCCACGACTTTCACCTGACGGAAACACAAAACTCCAGGATTTAAAACATCCAAACGTGCAGAAACACATGGAGATGCATTTAAGATGTCTGTTGATTTCTGGTCACCCTCTCACCTCTTCCACCACCACTCTGAACTTGCACTTCCTGCTTAGGACAGGTTTGACCCCTGACAGCCACTGTACATTAGAGAAGACCTTAGCGGGGCCGATCAGAACCTGGCCCGGGTAGAAACCGTACGCCTCGTCGAAAAACAAACCCTGAAGAAGAAACAGAACAGCAATAACGCGAACAAATGTTACAGTAAATTTAATTAGGTTTACAAAACAGCATTTTTCAATTTGTCGACATTTTCAGGAAATGTGAAACAAAAAAAAAACATCTTAATTTTAAGACAAAAGAGGAAATAAAGCCGTTTGTCTTTTTCTTCTCAAACTTATTAAATAAATCCTAGATCAGTGGATTTCATTTTGGTGGACTAGATTAATTACTGGTGCAATTAATTATCCAGCAAAATTTATTATTGAAAAAATAATAATTAAATGCATTTTTTTTTTTGCCCCATCTTAAAAGATTTTTTTTTTTTTGCTTTTGCTTCACATTTCCTGAAAATGCTCATAAATTGATTACAGTTTCTGCAGTTCTTACTGACCAAAAGCAGAAAAAGTTTTATCTGATTTAATGTCAGACAGTGAGAATAAAAAGTCTGCCTCCAGCTGTTCATTAATAACATAAACTAAGATGAATTTAAAAGAAAAAGTCGTAAATCTCAGTGCATGTGAGCAGCTATTTTTAATCATAGAGGTTTCAGACAGGTTAAACTTCCAGCCCTGATTTTAAATTAATTATTCATATTATGACCCAAATAATTTCAAATAAGCAGATAAATTGAGAGTTAAAAATACTGCTCAGAAAATAAAACTATAGAAACAGCACTCTTCTTATTTTCTACTTTAGGAACATTAATAAAAATAGAGCTGCTTGCATGCACAGATTTAAAGCTCCTTTTAGCAACGTCTTTAGCTCAGAAGAAACTGAATCCACGTGTTAATAAACATCCAAGGCAAAATGAAGTAAACAAAGGTGACAGAAAAGCTCACAGCTACATACCGAGTCGCTGACATGCGGACAGACGTCGTATAGCTTGGCGCCGTCTTCGACGCTCATGGAGCATCTGCAGGGAAGCAGAGAGACGGAGCTGAAGCTTAACTGATGGGACACTCGTGAATCCGACTTAATTTGCTCGCACGTTCTGAGAGACAGACGCACGGTCGCACTGCGCGCCAACGTCACGCTCATGCAGGCGCAGGCAGCCTACCTGGCTCCATTGGAGAGCTTGAGGATGATGTGATTGGTCAGATCGTAGACTTTACCCAGCCAGAAGTCATAAGCGATGTAGTCGCCGTACATAAAAGACTGGAAGAAACAAACGCAGTCGACTTTTCATGAGGTGTCGAACTCATTTTCATTCTGGGTCATATCAAGACCAAAGGGACGGCTGTTCCAGAATGTACTGATAAAACCTATTAAACTGTTAAAATAATAATAAAGTATTTCTTAAAATTAAATTATGTTAAACATTTTTTCACACTGATGAGTCTGGAAGGATTTTGTAAATGTTTTATGTTGCTAATTTGCAAATACTTGCAATGGATTTTGTGATGTTTGCACTTATGTCTGATGGCGTATTGTATATTAAAAAAAGAAAGAAAGGAAACATAAATTTCCACCAAACAATCTAGAAAAAATAAGATTTCTGACCTTAGAAAGTCAAAAAAATTGCTAGAAAAAACTCAGAAAATTTTAGATTAATCTCAATGTTCTAGAAAAATAACCTGAAAACCGATTTTTTCCCAAAAATGTCCTATTTTTTTCCTTAAAATGTTTTTGAGATTAATCTCAAAATTTCAGGGGTTTTTTTCTAGAAAATTTTTGTACTCGGTTTATTCTGAAAATCTAGTTTTTTCTAACAAATTTTTGACTTTAGAATCTGAGAATGTCCTCATTGTTTAAAATTAATCTAAAAATTTCAGATTTTTTTTTCTAGAATTAAAAATAAAAATGTCACTTTTTTTCCCGTAAATTTCTGAGATTTATCTAAAAACTTGAGTTTTTTTCCCAGCAATTTTTTGACTTTTCCTTGTTATTTTTCAGAAAATTTCTGAGATTCCTTGGCAGAAATGTATTTATCCATTTTATTTCAATCTACAACAGCCCTAATACGCCGTCCTATGTATGATAGTAAATGTGACTTTTTGTTACTCTCAAATAGAAATACAAAATATTGCCATCTGAAAATGTTGTAATCGCTCTACTTTTTTCCTTTTACAGAGACTAAATTTTGCAAAAAAAATTACATTATCTTTCTTAATCCACTTTAAAAATAATATTTTGATGCACATAAATGCAAGGCTTTTCTATAAAAACTGCTGTTACAGGTTTTTTTCACCTGGTTTTATGAATCTAAAATGACCAGAACAATAACAAAAGAGACCAAAAACATTAGAACAACAAAGCAACAGGTAAGTATGAATGAGATGCAGCTGCAAAGTAAAGTTAATAACTCTCTTACCCAGATGTGCTGCAGGTCTTTGCTGTTTACTGGGTAAAGAACACAATTTGTTCCCACAAACTTCACAGCACATTCAATATCAATGTTGGTCACAATACCACACTGGTTGTCCTGAAATAACAAAACAGAAACATGTTGATAGTATGAAATGATTCCCAATTCTGCTACAAATTGACTTTGAGTCTTTTTTGTGTCTAAAAGGAGATAAAATAACTCAGATCGTCCATAAATGCTACAGATTAATAAAACTCACAATAAAGTGCATTAATTGGGGGACAGAAAATTTGATTCCATCAATTATTCTGATCTAATCTGCCAACAAAAAATTGGCAACCTCCCACACATTTTTCATTTAATCAGTTAATCCTTTTTAGACAATATTAGAAATACATTCAAAGATGGAAATAAACAAATAATTCAGTTTCTTTATTTATTCCTTTAGTGTACACTTTGAGATTTGTTTTACAGAATTTGAAGCAGGTCATGCTAAAGCTACGACACTTTCTGGATTTCTGGGTCGAACATATTTACAGACTAAAGTTTTTTTTGTAACCTTAAACACTAAACTATATTTTTGTATGGTTTTAACTTAATATCTCCTCTGAGTGTATTCTTCTTTCAGCACATGGCCGTTTTTGAGTCCAAGTTGTGAATAATCAAATACTAAACTTACTTGAGGATTATTTTAATAACTGATTAATCGTAGAGTTCATTTTCTGCTCAGTGACACAAAGCAGCCACATCTCCCTGCACATGACAGATGTTTGGTGTTTCATGTTTTTTTATTTTTTTAAGCTGAGTTGTTGCTGTTTTTGGAAAAAGAGAAAAAAAGGGAAAACAATAAATCAAGCAAATGGAAATTTGTGAGTTTCTTTTAATTTATCATGCAATTAATAGATTTATTGTTTATTGTGACATTTTAAACATTTTGTTAAACAATAATTTGTCATATAATGTGCTACCAGTTGAATTTCTAAACTATTACATGCAATTTTGCTTTAACTGATGTAAAAGCTTTAAGGTTTGAAGGCAGTTAATGACATCTTCAAGCACCAACTTATGTTAAATTTTTGAACTAAAAAGCCACTTCAAATCTTAACGCAGTGTTAGGGTTCAGGCTGAGTTGCTGAATAAAACAAAGAAAAACCCCCTGCTCTCCTGGCTTGTCCCAATAATATTCCAGTCGTGTTCAGGAAATGGAACTGTGAACTCTGTCATGACTCATAAATAGAGGGAGCTAATTGGAAAAAAGCGCTAAAATGACAGAAAGAAAGAAGAGCAGGAAGTATGTAATAAAAAATAAGGATTTCACTTACAGCAGAATTGTTCCGACGCACGATGTCTCTAATGACAATAGATCGGTCTTCAAGTTTCAGCTGGAGAAGAGAGAAAAATGGAAAATGGTTAGCAAAGCAGGCTCAGAAAGAAACTGCAGAGTGCAAAACCCGATCAGTACTTTCCCATAGAAACGACATAAGAACTCCAGTTACCAGAAGAAGAATTCACTGTAGTTTCTGCAGAAATATTTCCTTTATAGCAGCATCCATATGCTACATTTGGTGACCTCTGACAGCAGCTAAATGATTTCCTCTGCAGGAAACACATTTCGATGACCCAACAACCAGAGAAGTGAAAACGTATGTATTCATTTAACAGTTATTCAACCGGCATCTTACCGATTTTTTTAATGTACTTTTAGACATTTTGAAGAGTTAAACATGAAATAACAACCAGGTTCTTAGCGGGAGATTGTGCAAACGTTCCTCATATATGAAGTTACACTCCGGAACAGAAGGGGGCATTATTTTCTGTATTATATGGGGTATATGTTATTTAAATATTATATTTACAGTTTTATCCTTCGCTTTGGTTCAGCTGACCTACTGCATAACATTTAGGTCTCTGCAGGACAATGTAACTTATCACTTATGGTTCTGCACATCTCAACAAATGGTAAAGTTGTTAATTCAATAAATAAAAAAGAGCAAACCAAACCAAAAGCGCAAAACTAACAAACTATGATTGTCGTATTATATTGTTCCTTAATAATCTTTTGTTTAACACGAATCTCCCAACTATCTACTTCCATTTACGGTGGATGGAGGCCTCTTTCCACATTAGGGCCTGCAGACATTTTTAATTTTGTACCTTTCCCCAGATTTGTGCCTGGAGAGAATCCCGTCACTTTGACAAGCACCGTCCGCTGTGGGAGATTATTTAGACAGGTGTGTGCCTTTCCAGATCCTGTCCAATCTACCGAATTTACCACAAGTTGATTAAAATGAATCTGTAGAAACATCTGAAGGAGGATCAGTAGAAACGCGATGCAACTGAATTAAATTTTGAGCTTCATAGCTCACTTTTATTTATAACATTTTCAGAAAACAAGCTTTTAATGGTCAATATAATTGTTTCTAAAATAAGGTGTGGGCATTTATCATATTGTTTATCATTTATCGCGATAAATTTCTTATGGCAAGAATGATAAATAATGTTTAAATGCCCCTAAACCTGTCCATATTGTCAGAAATGTTTACCATTTCTCCATTGTTTGTTCAATGAAGGCATTAAGGAATACCAATAAATTTGAAAATACAGGTACTATGTGAAGCTTAATTACACCAATCACTTTTCTTCATGAGACTGGTGTCCGAAAGAACCACATTATAAGAGTATTATTTGTGTTTGTGAGGCTATAACTACCTAAAAAAAAAGATGTTGTAAATACTTCTTATTAGAGATGCACAATATATCGGCACCAACATCTGTATCAGAAGATATTAGTCATTTTTTAACATATCAGTGTCCGCCCGATAAATAAAACAGGGCATATATAAAGCACTGATATTTATTTTTATCCGTTTCTGGTGGAGGGGGTTTCCCCACAAGTGTCGAAATTGTAATGAAATATATGCAACATTGGTAAATATCGGTCAGAACAGCAATATTAACATCAGATATCAATATCAGCCCTTCTTCTTATCACTTTTATTGTTATCACAATATCACTGCAAATTTTCATCATTAAACTTTAAGTGAAAATCGCCCTAGTGATATTCTAAAACATTAACTCGTTTATTTTTAGGATTTGTTTCAACCCGTCAGTAAAATGTTTTCATTAGTGAACTAATGTAGGTTTTTGCCTCTGATTTTGTAAACCAAATGTAAAATAATTAAGCAGCTAATTATTTAATTTAAAAAACTGAGCTGGTTAAATAAACAAATTTGCTTTTCTTTTGGGGTTAGTGATGTCTCCATCTCCTCCTGGGCAAAACTGAGCCAGTAAAAATGGAATCTAGTAAAAAATATAAAATAAAAATAGGGGATTCCTGACATTATTTACATTATATAGCTGAAAAAAAACCATTTACTGTTTTATAGCTGAACTTCTTCTTACAGAAAGGGACTACCACAACACAGGAACTAACCACACTAATCACAGAAATGCCTTATATTAGCTACTAACTAATAAAAAAGGCTGCAGACGGTTTTAATTGTGGGCTCTGTAATCATGTTGCCTTTGTTGTGAATAATCAGTGAAGTCCTGTTTAACCGTACAGCTCTCTCTCTCTTTCTCTCAATGTGACGCCGTCTCTTCGCTTCAAACAAAAACGGCCGATCACGGCCAAACGGCTCCGGCAAAATTATGTAAACTAAATAGCAGCAGCTTTTTCCTTTCACATAATAAATTTGACATATTTTGGTAAACAATAAATATCTTGTCATACAGTGCTGATTGCATTTCAGGTGAGGAAAAAAAGCTATTGAGCATTAATTTATCTTGTAAAGGTGTTAATGAGATGTGCTTATTATTTTTATTTGTTGATTTCACTTTTCATTGATGCAGGGAAGATAGAGCTCTGTAACACTGAGCTGTTTAAAATAAATCATTATTTTATTTCACTTTAAAACATGTTAATCTTGACATAATTCAATTCTTAATTTATCAAGAATATAGAAACAAAGAAAATGATTGTTTATTGTTCTTAAAAGTAAACCTGAATTGAATCAAATCTGTACTCTTTGGACAGAGTTTTAAAAAATGGATTAAAGTCTCGGTGATCAGTGAACCTCAAACTGACTCAGGTGTTTCATACCTGGAGCTGGCCAGTATGGCTTAAAATTAAAATCTCAGATTTTTACATAGCAAATCAGATCTCTGTATAAAAAAATTGCTTCCCTTTATTTTCCCAAATGGGACAAATCATGGAAAATACACTTTTTATCCCCTAAACCCATTTTATTGGGTACTTTGAGTCTCTCTGCTGGTGCTGCTGAGATGTATTTAGGTTCTGTTTGGATCATATTTTTCAACCCGTTTAGCTTTCTCATTTCAAATGAAGTCATATGTTTTTACAAGAATGTCAAAGTATTTGCTTTTTTAGCAGCAGAACTGTTAAAAAAAGGTCATTAAATTCTGGCTAAGCAATTTTGCAACTCCGCCATTTTTATTTCTTGCAACAATTGTTTTTAGTCCAAGTTCAAAGCAGCAGAAATTACCAGTAGATAAATCAAAATGTAGGATTGTTGGGTGTGTTAACCACATAATCCTTTACACTATTAACCAGCATCATTTTGCTGAACAAAGATGACTTTTCCCACTGACGTGGGAGCATTTATAAGAAAAATAAAATGTATTCACGCATTTCGAGGAGGTTCTCCCCATCATGAAAGAGGATTTACTGAAACTCTAGTAACAAAAATGTTAAAAATTAAATCTTTATGAACAGCAAATTTGATTAATTTATCAAATTAATCTATCACCCAGCCCTAATAATTCACCTAAGTCACCTGGCCTTCTTGAAGACAGAAGTTTGAACAGAAATATCCCAGACAATATTATGATCATATTATAAATAAAATGATTGAAAAAGGACAAACAACCTGATAAAGAAGGCTGCTTCTGTTCTGGGGGCGACTGTGGAACCTCTAAACATGGCGAGCCAAAGAATGATTCTTCATAAAATCAAGAAAATTATGGACAACCCTAACCATAGACAAACTAAGTCTCTCTTCAGTCAGGGGCTTCTTCAAATGTGTTGTAACACAGACAGCTACAAGAGATCTTTCCTACCAACAGCCATCTGATTGTTGATTCTATGTTGCATTGTGTTTCTGTGTTTGATATGATGTAAAGCACTTTGAAATGCCTTGCTGCTGAAATGTGCTATACAAATAAAATTTGATTGATTGATTGATTGATTGATTGATTGATCTCCGTCTACGGTAACTCTTTGAAGAATTTGAATTAAAATGAGTTACAACAACATTTAATTTCCCTTTGGGATCAATAAAGCATTTTCAAATTTGAATGCAAGATCACACACCAAAACCAAGTTTCTGTGAACCGAGACAAACGAGAAATATAACCTCAGCTTATTCAGAAAGTGAACAATATCCGAGTAAATTGGGTCACTAAGGAGTACTGCGGCAGACACAGAACAAAATTAATCTAAAGTAAATTAATAAATCAAAGGTGATGCGTCATTAAACATTCCTCTCTACCTGTGAGAGAAGCTTTAGGACCAGCTGCTCTGCTTCCATGAACAAGCAAACACAGACAAGAAGAAAGCAGAGGAAGAGACTGTGATGAAGAGGAGCTGCTGAATGTTAAATATTCAACGGCAGGGTGAGGCTGTTTTCCATGAATTCACCAGACTGAGGAAACAGGATCATAATATTGGGTAAGCAGAGAGGAAGGCGGCTGAATAAACCAGAGAAACACAATGAAGAATGAGGAATCAAGGAACCAATTAAAACTGAAGCTATTATTGACTAATTGTTAGAAGATACGACTACATGATGAATCAAATTACAAAGTGTAATTTATTAAACGCTGCTGATACTTTTAAAATAGGCAATAGGTTGTAATTTTAGAAAAATTTAAAAATGTTTAGTTCTAAACAACAGGAGTAGGCCTGTCACAATGACAAATTTTACTGGACGATAAATTGTCCCAGAAGTTATTGCGATAAACAATAATGTTGACCATTTTCAAGTAACATAACGGTAACAGCATAATAATGCAAGAACACATTATCAAAGATGGATAAACTTTAAATTCTAATGATCTGGAAGACATTTAAATAAATAAACAAAACAGAAACAACAAATAAAATGAATAATGATGTCTTTAAAAAAAAAAAGTGTCCTTCAAAAAAAGGGCTAGATGAGACCAAAGCACCAGACTGAAGACCAGTTTTTTTTGGGGGGGGGGTTCCTCCCCTCCAGGGGGTCTTTTGTGGGCTCTAGTGTCCCTTATATGACAGTAGGCTGACAGGAAAGGGGGAAGGAGAGGGGAGAAGACATGCAGCAAATGTCGCCGGGTCCGGGAATCGACCCCGCGACGGCCGTGTCGAGCACTCGAGGTCTCCAAACGTGGGTCGCGCTACCCGCTACACCACCATAGCATGCCCCTGAAGACCAGTTTTGGTAGAAAACCTGCTTTACCCGTTTTAATTTACCATACAATTAATTGATTTATTGTTTATTGTGACAGGCCAAGACTTGGATGCAATTTGCATCTATTGGTTCATGCATAGCATTTGTTGGTGAATGCGATGCAGCCGATACCAGGAGTGTTTGGGTCGGGATGACTGGACCTTCAAAGTGTTTAGAAATGCCACTTCTGTAAGGCAACGCTCCCTCTGTTACGCCGTCAAAGCACAGAACTGCAAACAAAAACACGCCTCAGTTCTTGGCAGTGACTCTGATTTGTCATTGTAACCCAATAACACTGACTTCTGGGAGCAGAAGACTGTGTGTGTGTGCGTGTTTGTACAGAGGATCCAATCGATCAGTCGCCATGTTTTCTTGTAATCTGCTGAACAACAGACGACCTTTCTCTCAGGTCTCAACTGCTTGACGCCTCAGCACACACTTACACAACACACACTCACACCGCCTTGCCTGCAAGCCTGTCTAAACCTTTTAGCTGAGAGAAGCACCAACACTTGGAGCTCTTCTTCATTAATATTCTTTCAATGCATCATGCTGCACTGCGCTACTATAGTAACACATTTTCTCACCTTCAGACAGGCAGTGTTGAAATCTGCTGCATTTAGCCTTTCTCTGAAAGCCAAGAACAAACTGATGGAGCAAACATTTGGCCTTTGAGCAACGTGAACAAAAGAACTGTCCTATTAAACCGTTACTAAAAAGAGAAAGAGCCAATTGGCAGTAACCAAAGCCTAGAAACTTAAGACTTTAGACCTTTCCTAAACTAATGTTTACAACCTACTCTTTTTCGCTCTCTTCACATTACTTTATTACTAGATTTTTATTAAGGAACTGTATTAGTTTGCTTGAATTATCTCATAACTAACATGTCAAAATGTTTTAAGGTTATAAACAAATCAGTATTCAACTGTTGTGTAATTTTTATCACACACTCAAATCAAACCAATAAAATTTCTGATTATTCCTGAGCAATAAGATTTATTTAGGATTAACAATAAAATGGCTAAAAACAGCAGTTAAAAATTACTACGTTCCTGTATGAGTGAGTATTCATACAAGGAAAGTCCTTTGGTCCTCTGCTTTGGTCCAGACCAAAAGTGGAAAACAGCAGTGCACCTTTTATGGAAGTAATAATGGCCGCCGCCACCTATGGAAGCCGACAGTGTTGTCGTAATAAGATAAAGTTCATAATAAGACAAAAGAAGACACAAAAAAAAGAAAGCACAACTAGTGATAGCGTTTCATAGAGAATTAACTGCTACCTCTGTAGAGAAATGATAGTTTTCAGCCATTGTTTATGTCCAGAATAACTGTGTCTGACTTCTTCTGGTGCAGAATTATGATGCATGTCTCACGTTAACGATGTAAAAGTCGGATAAAATGTGACACGACCTGGTTACCTGGTTCTGTTCTGAGTGCAGATACTTTGAAAACAATTGGATACGTAGTTGATTTTGCATCACATACAGGACTGGATAATAAATCAATAACAATATAACTTGTGACAGACATGTGATCAGTATCAATACATCATACGTCTGACAGAGTATTCATTAATTTCACTGAACTCTCACAACTAACTCACTCGCTCGCTCTTTGGTTACCTAGCAACTCATTCATTCTTTAGTTACCTAGCAACAACCTGTTGAGTAACTTGTGCAGCAGCAGTTTCAGATTTCGCCACCAAGCCTCATAACTACTTAAAAATAAAAGACAATCCCGACGACCTTTGCCGCATGTCTTCCCCCCTCTCCTCACCCTCCTTCCTGTCTGCCTACTGTCTAAAAAATACGAGCCACTAGCGCCGCAAAAACTCTTCGGAGAAAAAATAAATAAATTTGAAAAAAAATAAATAAATAAAAGACAACAAAGCGGAGTGGAAAACTGTGGATAAATCAGCAAAGCTCACTGACTAGTTTGGGAGTATTTCAGATATTAAAAGCAAATCAATAATTATCGATAACGATTGGAATGAAACATTTGTCAATCATATTGTCCATTCATATATTTAAGAGGCACAAATCTGATTTACGGCGGGTGAATAGATCAGAATTGGGCCGTTCCAACTCCCGTGAAAAAGTTGAATATGGACAAAATATATACAGAAAAAGAAAAAACTGACTTTGGGTCACATTTGTCTGATGTGTAAACATAGACAAAGGATAATTTTTATGGGAACTTTCTACACTCATGTAACATAGGAGCATGCGCTTCATGGAAAGGAGTCATCACATGGCACTGAACAACCAATTAGATGGGTATTAAGGGTAAAACGAACACCATGTCACACTGGGCTTCTATATTTAAAAAGTAAATTGATTTTTTTAGCCGGAATATCCTTTAATAACTCAAAATGTCATGTTTAACATTACTATGTCTCTAAAACATTTTTAAACAAAATTAATTACAAATAAAGTTAATCATCAATATCTATCAGATGCTTGTCATAAAGATGGCACTCACACAATATCAAACGTTTTAGTAACTGGGGTACTAACTTTAACTGAGAAACCTAAAAAGAAAAACGAAGGATAAACAGAGTTTGGCTATCCATGTCAAGGAGAGGATGATAAAGTGCACTTTAGCCGTTTGTCACCAAAGGTTCACCTGGAACCCATTACTGTATAATAATGAAACAACTGTTTTAGCTGTGCCTTGATGAAGAAGAAGGTGGGCAGCCATGATGTGGTGGCCTCTGACATGTAAAAGCAGGAGAGTGTTTGGCATTTGGTTTGAGATGAAAACTTGCACATCTGCTTTTCCAACCAAGCTGATAACGTAGAAGGAATCAGACTGATTACAAGAACTGAGACCAGGATTTGTCTTTGTCTTCCCAATCTAATTTACATGAGTCGTTATTCAGGTGCAGCACAATGGGGAAGGAGAAAGAGACTGCAGCAAACTGCAGCTTGAGGCCACGCCTGTTGGCTCAGGCGGTTTTTCCACTCATGGCTCACTTGTCATTCACTCTCATCTTCAGAACATGAAGAAATCTGAACCATGGAAGTAAAAAGCAGCACAGACTAAGTCAGTATTTTAAAGGGAAGAAGCTACATTGCACTGCACACACATTTACCATCCTCGGTGTGTTTTTCTACTAGGAATGTCCCACTTAGGATATTTTAATATGGACCTGGATACTGATCCAGGTCGTTTAAGATTAGTCATCTGCTGATAGAGAGTCCCAGTCTGACACTGCAGTCTCTCTTATCTGTTCCTCCAGAACAGAACAGAACAGATATTTCATCCTGGCAAGAGTTTGTCCAGGATCAAAAAGCTGCTCCAACATGGGGTAGACAGGGTTAGGAAAACCACCGACACACACACACCCCCCCCCCACACACCCCCCCCCACACACACACACACACACACACACACAACGTACCCTCTTCTGAGTTCATATTTGCAAATTCACATCCATGCATGTCTGCTTTGTGGTGCATATAAATATTCCCTTTTGCACTCTTAATAGAATACAAAAAACTTTAAACGTATATAAAAACAGACAAGCTCAATTCCCATGTATTAAATAATTTTTTTTGTAATCTGAAGACTTTACCAACTGTCTAGTTGAGTTATAAAATATGACCAATTATAACCCCATATCAAACCAAAATAGTCTGGTAGACTCAAAACTGCAACATTTGTTACATTTTCAGCTGGTGCAGTTTGCTTTCACTCTGCACTGTGTCAAACCAACTAAATATTTTTGGAAAACCTGTTCACCTCTTCGCCTGTGGGGGCGCTACACTAAGAACTAGAGAAGAAAAACAACATAAAAACCTCTAAAGAAGGCACTGAGCGCAAGTTCCTTGTGTACTAAATGTTATCAAAAATGTAATGGTTTCTCTTGGGCAAAAGACCACAAGTAATTTCTGCCGCTAGATCTAGACTCCTACGTTTGTTTTGTTTGTATTTACCCAAAAGGCCCTGAACTATATTCTGCTTCCTGCTTTTGGGGCAGTCTCCGATCCACTTGCATTTACACTGCACTCAAACCGCACCAGAGTTCACTTCAACCAAACTTAGACCGAGGTTTGTAGGTGGACCAGAGTTCACTTTTTCTGGTCCATATCAGAGATCGATTCAGCAATCCCCAAACGAATCTGACTTTCTAGACAAACTAGAGTTTGATTAAAACGGACAAAGCAGGGCTCGTGTGAATACACCGTTAATACTCTTCTGCTGGTAGATATCATTTAGTAATGTAAAAAATTACATTTTCTTACAGTAGTTTATAAGTAGATAAAAAAAAATATTTATCTGAATAATCTGATATGAACAAAAAAAATTATAGGAGTAAAACTAGCAAGGTTTGAAAGAGACTCCAACTCCAGCTACAAAAACAAAATCTTTTGTTATTTAAACCTTGTTCAGGGTTTTAGTTCAGTACTGAACTGAACTAGTTCAGTACTGAACTAAAACTCTAATTGTTGAGCATTAAAATACCAACTGCTAAAAACGCATCCCTGATATTCTGCACCTGCATTGCATATTTCACTGTCAACAGGAGCTGGAGCCTGTTCCAGCAGCAAACAGGCAGAGGGTGGGCGGGCTTCCTGTTCATCACAGGACCAACACAGAACCACAGGAGACATAACAGCACAGACTCAATTTGGACAAATTGACCTAACATGCAGATGCACTTCAGCTCAAAAGTTTCAGGGTGTTGAAAAACTTGATTTGGATTGGGAGTGAGAGGTTTATACCACCACACAGCAAACAGACACTGGATACTGGATCATTGGTGAGAAAGTCAAGATCTATATATAGTTTTCAAAATGTAATAAAAATTCAATAACTACTTTCATCTCCTCCACTCCCACACATTTTCAGTTTTCATGGGGAGCAAAATTGCAACATTTGTTGCCTTTTCAGCTGCTGCGGTTTGCTTTCACACTGCATTGTGTCAAACCTATGAAAAACCTGTTCGCCTCCTCGACTGTGGGGGCGCTACACAAAGACCTACTCAAGGAAACCTCTGAAGAAGACACTTGGCACAACTTCCTTCTTCACTAAATGCAATCTAAGAGTGGTGTCAGATTTTAATGGTTGCAGGATTTCTCTTTGGTTTTTGGCAGACGACTATGAGGCATTTCTCCCTCTAGCGCTAGACTCACACATTTGTTTTGTTTGTTTTTTCCCAGAATACCCCACGGTATAGTCCATTTCCTGCTTTTGGAGCGGTCTCCAGTCCACTTTGCATTTACATATTGCAAACCTTGCTAGAGTTCATTTTAACCAAACCGAGGCTTTGGTTTGTAGGTAGACCAGAGGTTGCTGTTTTGGTTCGCATCAGAGTCCAAATGTGCATTCACACCTCCCCAAACAAACCGGACCTTCAAGGCAAATGAACCAGTTTGATTAAAACAGCTGGTATGAATGCACCCTTATTGTCTGTGTGGTTTAAACTTTTACTTCTTCATTGTGAAAAATAAATAAATAGCTCTGAACTTTAGGATAGTCAAAGCTGGCTTGATCAGACCAAAACAGGAAACTGAACAGTTGTTGATTGTCACTAATTATAGATGTACTATGACTAGCATCACGTTTCTCAGCTCTAACATCTCATTGATTCAGCTCCATGCTGAACTGGGAGAACATCAGCTAATGCTGGACGGCAGAGATGCTTAAAACGTGTTAGCATTCATGTGTTTGGACAGTTTAATTTCCCCTCGTTGCACTATGATGTGTGCTGGAAAATGCTGACTCGGACAACAGCAAGAGAGAGATGAGCTGATGGACTAAACGGGAATCAGGAGCAGCTCGGTGTTTCTTTACGATTCCCTACAATGCAATAAGGCTGAAAAGAAGTCTCCTCTTTCAGCTTCGGTCAATAACAGACCAACTGACCAAGCACCGCTGCAATCAAACCGCTGAGAGTGAAGCAGGAAAATAAGAGCAGGATTTACTCTTGAAATCTAGATATAGATAGATCTGGCACAATAATAGGGCTGCAACTAATGATTATTTTAGTCATCACTTGTTCTGATGATTAATTGGATAAAAAAATAACACATTTTGTGAATATTTTTTATACAATATTAGAAAAATATGAAAAGATGCAAATAATGCAGAAACATGATTGAGTGCATGTTTGGTTATTTGTAGCAAAGGACGTATCTGCAGAAAAAAAGAAATACTTCTAACATTAATGTGAAAAGCTCAGCTCTTTGTGCTCGACTTAACATCAATATGATGAAATTAATTTGATTAATTTCTGGATTTAGTGACTAATAATTGGATAATACTGAGAAGCTGACTGATTTTTTTTTTTAAGTTGAGTTATTAAACTCGGCTAAATATAGCAAGCATTTTGAAAGAAAGTGACCCAAATCTTGTTTTTATAACAGAGAATAAAGCTGTTCAGCCCAAAAGAATTTGAAAACTATATTATTTTCTATCCTTTCCTATAAAAAGAAATAAACAAATCTGGCAACTTTATCAACTTTAATTTTGGACCAGGTGACTAAAAGTTTGGACACCCCTGAGACAGGAGGAAAACAAGTAAGCATGCAAATGGAAAAAACTGAGCTCATTTTAATTTATGTGATTAACTGATTTATTCCTAATTACGGTAGGTTTAGCTCTCCCTATTTCATATTTACTCACAAACTACTTTCTGTCCTCCTCTGGTCCTGACACATTTACACCTCAAGCCTTGAAATGAATGTTTTTCTGAAAAGGGTTTTTGGTTTTTTACAACAGAACAAGCATCATCCCCCTTGCTGCTTCGTCACCCAATTCCAATCAAAGCCAAATTATTTCTGCCTGTGTTTATGTGTCCATAAATGTGAATCATAAATCTCAGAGGAATGCCTCTCAGCCTCCTGCAGTCTGACTGAAGCCTATTGATTGGACCACACAGGAAGGATGCAAAGCTCTATTAAAGAGAGAGCAGGCACAAGGCCTTTTATCCAGAAAGTCCAAAGGGAAATGACGGGAGGACTAATGGCACAGACTGTCTATTACTGAGCAATCTCCTGACTGTGTAATATGAACCAATAGAAAAACTCGCATCAAAAATAGGAAAAATGTACCACAATAGGCGACAGAAAAAAGAATGATACAAAAAATAAGGTGGATTAATGATCAATTTGTTTAATCGTGATTAATGAATTATTGAGATAATTGTCAACTAATTTAGTAATCAACTAATTATTAACTGGAGTATCAAGACTTAAAAAAGGCAATTTGTTGAAGTAACAACACACTCAGATCTGTAATTAACACAAAACCGTACAAAAAATACAGATTTAAAATGAGAAACCTTCTTTATCTGTAAAGATGTTCTACCAAGAACTCGTCAAGTGGCACTCTGTTCAAATTCTGTAAAAATAAAATCTCCTAAGCACCTTTTTCTGTCCAATTATTAATCGGTTAATTAAAAAAAAAAAAGCAACAGATCAGTCAAACACTGTATTGATGCCAAGTCAAGCAGAAAGGTCTGAGCTTTTCACATGTTGCTGCTAAAAGTAATGTTTTTGGCTCCAGATGCATCCTTTCCTATAAAGAATCAAGCGTACGTAGGCCTGTCGCAACAAGTCCTAATTTAATTAATTGCATGATAATTTCCATTTGCCTGATTTAGCAATATTCTTTTCTTTTTTCCATTTCTACCAAAAAGCTGGATGATAAAAGCCTTCAGTCTGGTACTTTAGTCTCAACAAGCCCTTTTTTTGAAGGACAATTTTGTTTACAGACTTCAGCAAAAAATTCATTTTCTTTTTTTGTTTCTTTTATTGCGTTCATTTATTTTGGATATTTCTCCCAATGTTTATGTTCAAGTCATAAATGTTCATTAGAATTTAAAGTTTATTGATCTTAGAGAATATGTTCTTGCTTTATTATGCAATTACCATTTTATTACTTAAAAATAGTCTGGGCGTGCCGTGGTGGCGGAGGGGTTAGCGCGACCCACACAGAGGCAACGTGGCCTCGACGCGGCTGTGACGACGTTTACCGCATGTCTTCCCCCCTCTCCTTCCCCCTTTCCTGTCAGCCTACTAACCCTAAAGGAATGCTATGTTATTACATTTCTGTTTATTTTCTTATTTAAAAAAGAAATTAAATTAATTTGTTTCCATCTTTTAATGTTCATTTCAAACAGGCAAATTCTCATCAACCTACAAACATTTAAATCTCCAAATACCAGATAAACTTAAATTCTTTCCACATTGTGGAAACACTTAAATCTCACATTCTCATCCTGAAATGTACAATTATTTATACATTTTTAATATCATCAGTAGCACTTTTGGTCTTTGAGGCACCCATATTTCCCAATTAGCTCCTTTTTAAACAGCTTTTAAGCAAATTTATATTTATACTTTTTTTTTACTCAATCTACACCACACACCAATAAACAAAAACTCTATTTGGTGGTTCTAATACATTTTTTTTATTTCCTTCTCCTCTTAAATTATAACCCCACTCTCTGTCACAAACACTTTTTGTAAATGTATTTCTAATATTGTATAAAAGAGGCTTAAATAAAGATTTTCCAGAATGTGTCAATTTCTTTAATCCAACAAATCGTCAGAATAATTGTTGAAGGCTTTACCTTCTGCTTAGCAAAAAGGTAAAGTCAAGAAAGAATCATGAAGATGGAAAGAGAAGATGGCGACATGGTGCAAGGGAGGGGTCAGAGAAAAGCACAGAAGAAAGTAAAGAAGAGGCAGCTGCCTGTCCAACAAGTAGGAGATCAGGACAGATCCCAGGAGGAAGATGGAGAGCGGAGAAACAAGAAAAGCAAGAGCCAGAAATAGACAAGAGTGCAGTAGATGGTAGTGACAGTAAGAAAGGTTTGGGAGGGGTGCGACTGGGTAGACAGAGAGTGCACCGTCTCCCAAATGGGCAGGACCAATACTGCAGAGGAAGAAAAGGGAGGATGAGACGATGGAGGACGGAGAGAAACAGGAATGAGGGCAAGTCATTGCAGAATCTATAATAATTTCCCTCTATGTGTGCCAGTGTGGTGTGAGCAGCGGGAGGAGGATCTATTATCGAAGGAGCTGGACAACTGGCCAGTCAGCAGCACATTACATCAGCGCTGGCCTGCTGGAGCGCTGAGAGGTGAGGAAGGTGCTGAATATGGGCTGGGAGGGAGGGCAATGGGTTAGGGAGAAGGGCTGAGTGGGGAAGGTAATAAATAAAGAAGCAGGGTAAAATGGAGACGCAACAGAAGGCGTAGCGAGGAGGAAGACGAGGGAAGATTCTGGGGAAAAGGAAGCAGAACTAGGAGGATAAAATTGTTTAACTGTGAAATTGTAATGGAGTGACGTCACAATAAATTTTACTGGACGATAAACTGGCCCAGAGGTTATTGCTATAAACTATAATATTGCTGTTTTGAGACAATTTTCAAATAATATAATGGTAATGGATTAATAACGCATGAACAAATTCTCAAAGACAGATAAACTTTGAATTCTAATTACACTGGAACTGGAAGACATTTAAAATATCTAAAATAAATAAAACAACGAGTAAAATGAATTATGAAGTCTCTGTAAACAAAATAGTCCTTTAAAATAAAGGCTAGTTGAGACCAAAACACGAGACTTAAGACTTTTATCATCCAGTTTTTGGTAGAAAGAGAAAAACAATAAATCATGCAAATAGAAATCATTGAACTCATTTTAATTTATCATGCAATCAATTGATTTATTGCTTATTGTGACAGACCTGCTTGTCCTGTTACAATAAGCTAAATTTTGATTGATGATAAATTGTCCTGAAGTTATTGCGATAAATAATAATATTGTCGTTTGAGATCATTTTCAAGTAACATAATGGTAACTGCATAACAATGCAATCATATTCTCAAAAATCAATAAACTTTAAATTTTAATAAACATTTAACACTGGAACTTGAAGACATTTTAAATACGCAAAGTAAATAAACAAAACAACAAACAAATAATAACATTTATTATTTAGACTTTGTAAACAAAATTGTCCTTCAAAAAATGGGCTAGTTGAAACCAAAACACCAAACTGAAGATTTTTATCATCCAGTTTTTGATAGAAAGAGGAAACAAATGGTAAATCATGCAAGTGGAAATTATTAAATCAATTAATTGTGGATTAATTGATTTATTGCAACATATTTAGTGACTTCAATTCAGATTTATATAAAATAGGAGTTGCCTACATCCCTCTGTAGTGACTCAAACAGGCTGAGTTTACCGGAGGGCTTCGATTTATCCCATGTAACAAGGAGAAGAAGATCTGTTCAAGAAAATCACATTTTTACTGGGACTCACAACTCGATTATACAACAATATGGGATCTCACAATAATAAAGCACAGCAGCAGAGAAGTTGGTTTCTCAAAGCGCTATCCGTTTACTGTCAGAATGTAATTATATCTGGTGAAGTAAGTATGAGCTGTTACTGTATTATTGGACCCAATTGTGAATGTGTCATTATAGCTGCAGCTATACTCACCAACCACTTTAATATGCACCTTGTACTGCTTTGGGTTTGGAACCCCTTGTTCCTTCAAAGCTGCTTTAATTCTATATATTTGATTCAACAATGTGTCAGAAACAGTCCTGAGAGATTTTGGTCCAAATCACAATGTGAATGTGAATCTGATGTTGCTCTGGAGTACAGAGAACTCATTGTCATGTAAGCCTGCAATTAATGATTATTTTAGTAACCGATTAATCTATCAATTATTCTGACAAAAAAAATTGGCGCAATCTGCACATTTTCCATTTGAATACACAATATTAGAAATGCATTAAAAGCAACAAATAAGAAATTCAATTCCGATTTTTACATTTTTTATTTTTGCCTAAAATGCAACATAACATTCCTTTAGTGTATGTAGGCTGATGCATCTGGAGCTTAAATAAAATCCTTTGAACATCAGAATGTGAAAAGCTCAACCCTTCCTGTATGATAATTTTTCAACAATAATAACAATTGGTGCTGAAATAATTGGTGGTCTGAATAATCAATTTGAACTTATTTGCAGAAAACGAGAAATGGTTAAAATAACAAAAAAGACGCAGTGCTTTCAGAAATCAAATAATCCAAAGAAAATAAGTTCATATTCATTTAGAAACAACAACACTGATGTTTTAAGAGTTCAGAAATCAATATTTGGTGGCATAACCAGGAGGTTTCCAGTGATTTGTTTTACAGACCTGTATATAGTAAAACATTAGCAATCTTTATCAGACAATTATCTATTTAAAAAATGATACTACATCCAAAACCTACAGAAATATTAGTTTTATTTAGAGCACCGCTATATGTGTTTCATGTTTTATTTAGCTACATTTCTGGGGAAACCCTGCATTTGAAAACAAAAACTTCAACTCAGGACATACAATAAGTGTTATGAGATCAATCATAAACCAGAAGCGTACTTTATATAGGCGACAAACAGACTAAATTCATTAACACAGAGAATTTGCTCATTCGGTCATATTACATAAGGTTTTATGACACTGAAGTCGTTCTTCACAGCATTCAGAGACATAAATCTACACATTTCTTAGAATGTAAACATGCATGTAAGTTGTATTTTTCATAACAATGCATACATTATTCAAACAATGAGCCAGAGTGACGCTCTATGTTTGATGGATATGGATGTGATAAAAGCTTGAGATGGATGAAACGTCACAGTGGTGTAGGGTGATTGTATCTGTAATGTGATTACAGTGGGTGATAATATTATTCTCTGTAACAGCAAAAATGAAAATATGAACACAATAAATAAACACCGTTATGAATAAATACTTCACCATTCCAAATTTCTACAAAAAGTAGTTTTAAATAAATATTTCATTTATTTTGGTGACAGCTATCCGAACCACTAATGCTTAATTACTGCCTACTCTGTGGAATAATCACTTACATAGAACCTGTTCAAGGTTTACTAAAGAAAACTTGCTAAGCCTGCTGGGGCGCTAGGGCAGTCATTCTTCCAGCGGCCCGTCGTGTTTTTGGGTTAAAAAATGTTTAAAGTTGACAGAAAATGTTAAAATATCACTTGATAATCATGTGTTATTGAAAGATTGGAATATTAACACCTGAACACCAACTATAAAGTCTTAAAAAATGCAAACATTTTAAAAAGACTTAAAGAAATAAGCAATGCTTAGCCTGGTGTAAAGCCTGGTGGCCCGCCAGGCTTATAATACACTGGGGGAAACCCTGCTGTTTGACAACATGCAGTAGGCTGAAACTGTCACAAAGAATCACATCATACCCCAATTAAAGAATTTCAAGAAGACATGGGAAACAAAATCATTGTCAGTTTTATGTGTGGAAAAAGGTAACGAAGCCATTACTAAGTTTTCTGTATTTGTGGAGGACCAAATCATCCACAAATACAGAAAACATGGAAGAGTGGTGAACCTTCTGAGGAAAGTCCAGGCCTACCATAATTACGCCGACTCATCCAGGACTCAAAGGGTCAATAAATATCTACAGCGCTGCAGGCCGCGCTTAAGTTGAAGTTCATGTTAACAAAAGGGAACAAAGTGGGCGAAAAAAGACATTCATCCATATAAAATCCTGAATCCTAGTTTTCTCTAAACATAAATGGATATTTTGATTTTGAATGTGGTCAATATTACACACACAGATGTTCATAACAGTGTATATCCATGTTTAAGTAAATGTTTTAAAAAAAGGAAAGAAATAAGTGTTACATAGTCCAAATGGCAAAACAGTACAGATTACGGATTCATAACCTAGCAGCGTTATAGGCAAAAAAAGATGACTTGACCTTTAAAGGACTTTTGACTGTGTTTATGATTCAAATTCGTCCTTTATTTATAACAGATAATACAGTTTAACACCAACAGCAGCTGCGTTTCCATTGACCATATAATTACGCCAATTGGACTTACGAAAATAAATGTGTTTAATAAAAACACATCAATAAAAAAAACGCTAATTTTTTAATATAAAGTTTTTGCGCTAGGATGAGGTTGTTTGTTGGCCATTTTAAAATTAGTGTATTTTGCAAAACTGCTATGAAAACACTTTGCATCACATGAGTAACTTGATCAACAAACAGATGTTACTACTGACGGAAAAGATGAAGACGACAACAGGAAGCGGATGGAGAATGATCGTGCAACATGGTTTTTAATGACATATCGCATTATTCACGTGATTTTAACTGCATCTCTTATTTAATGGAGACACTGCAATTGAAAAATTTATTTTTTACAACATTAGTAGAATACTGACAAAGTTTTGCACACATTTGTAACGGCTAATGATGGTCATATCTCATGGTTTCAGTTCACAAATAAAAAGATGTGCAACACAAACTTTCCAGCTTTCTAACCTGACTAGTGGTGTAACAGGAGGATCCGGTTACCAGAAAACCAGGTGAACATTATGGAAAACTTCTGTTTATTTCTATTCTGGATAATTTATCCAAATAATGGGATCTGGTCAAACATGTTAGCAGAGTAAAGGCACTCAAGTCTCAGTGAGTTTTAAACAAAACAATGAGTCACGGAAATCCCAATGGTTTGCTAGTCCATATGATGACATAACTAGTTCCTGTCCTGAATAAATAGATACCCGATTGATGCATTCCACTGTTAATTAAGAGTGTCTGGATGCTGCTCTGAACATGTTTCTCATTCTCTCTGGTACATGTGTAGATAATCCAGCCATAGCATCCCCTCAGCTGAAAGCTCTTCCAGACAGGTTTGTTGAATTTTTAAAAAAGCTGAGTCACAGCTGACTGCTCTGTCGCCTCAAACTGGTGCTCAGAAAAGTATCCATACATTCTTATAGGCATCCACACCTACATGTTTATATTGAATTATGCATGTTTACATGTTTTTACCAATCATTTTCTTCATCAGAAAGCCTATTATTTAAAATGTTTCTTTCTACTCTTATGTTTGACTCCAGTCAACATGCTCCACCAGTAACTTGTATTATTTTATTAAGTGATAATCCTAAACAAAATGGGTCTCGGTTGCTTTCTAGAAAAACAAGATAATATCAATAAAGTATTAAATTCAGAAGTTTGTACTTCACACAAAGTGCTAAATCTAAAACAACACGGCATCTCAAAGAAGACGTCTTTCAACTCCTGTGGGTCACTTCTTCACCTTGTGAACAACTTCCTCATCTCCAACAAATCCTGCGTCATCCCAACTCAGTGTCTGATGACAAGGACACGACTACAGCAGACGGAGGGCGCAGCGCTTCTGTGTAATGAGGGACAAGACAAAACTGGTGCAACAAAGTCAAAAGAAGACTTTTGTTTGTCCTCCATGCACTAGTTTATTCTACTACAATAAGAGTTTATAAGGTTTAGCAAGTTTTCCCCCAGAAAACTTGCTAAACCCGGTCTTTGGCTGGACGACAGCCTTTCATATAGCGACCCGTCGTGTCCGAGTTAAAATATGTTTAAAGTCAAAAGGAAATTTTAGAATATCTCTTGATAATCGTGTTATTGAAAGATTGGAAGATTAATACCTGAACACCAACTATAAAGTCTTATAAAAGGCAAAGATTTTAAAAAGACTGTTTGGAGTTACAAAAGCTGAACATTTTTGATTTTTGAAACTTAGAAATTTCCAAATACTTTCTAAAAAATTTCTAAGATTAATCTCAAAATTTCTTAGTTTTTTCAAGCAAATGTTCGACTTTTTAAACACAGAAATTTCCACGTTTTTTCTAGAAACTTTCTACGTTTTTCCAGCAAATTAATGACTTTGGAAATTCAGAGATTCTACTTTCTTTTCCTCTGGAAAATTTGAGATTAATCTCGAAAATTCTTTGTTTTTTGGTGGAAATTTACTCCTTTGTTTTTTCTATCTCGTTGTAGATAGCCCTAATGCGCAGTCATAGTTTTGCTAATTTAAAGAAAGTTGTAACAGAATACAATAAAATAGGAGTAGGTCCAGGATTTGATTAAAACCAACAAACTGATGAGAATTTTAAATGAGTCAGAGAACAGAGGGTGGGATGATACCATTTCAAAAAGCAAAAGCACATTACCATAACAGCCATCTGATACCAAACACAGCCTGTCAGTCAGGAATTTTTTTTTTTATTCTATTACATTACATTTCTCCAGACAGTTTAGAGATGTTGGTTGCATCTACTATGAGTAATGAAGTCCAAGTTGTTCCCTCTCCCATTTGTCCCACCCATATTTCTCAACCACAATTACGTTCCCTTTCAGCCCATTTCTGTCAGCAGCACCCACTGCGACCTTCCTGTTATCTTCATTACCACACTCGCCTCCTCCTCCCTCCACCCATAGAAAAGCTGCTGCTGCCACACAGGAGATTCTGCTTTGGTCTCAACTCACCTGAACTCACAACCATCTACACAAGCAGATCAAAGTAGTGACTTTGGACTGGGAAATGGACCGACTGGTCAAATGTTCTGTTTTTGAAGACTTCATTTTTGGAAAATCTGGATTTTTTTTTCACCAATGCACTTCTTGGGTTTCCATATTTCAGACACCAAAGTGATGCCAGAGTTGCCTTCTCGTTTGACAAACATTTTCTACAGCTTCTACTTATTTGGACTTTGAATTCAGGTTAAGTCACAATTTTTAAACAAAATCCTGTGTTTGCAAATATTTGCAATTTATTTTCAAAAAACAAGAAAACAGCTATTAAAATCAGAAATCAAATTTTTTTTTTTAATCCATATCGTCCAGCCATTCAGTGAACTGACATGTGAGCAACCTGCACCAACCATCTTGTTGCAAAATCATCAACAATAAAATGGCATAGATGTTATAACAAGTTATGTCTTCACATGAAAAGGAGGCATTTCCTATTTTAACGTGTTACTGAAAATAAATATAAGAATTTCAGAGACACAGTACATATTATAATCTCACCATAAAATGTCACTATAACCTGATGTAAACAGATTTTCTTTCTTAAAGTTATCACTAAGATATCTAAATGAGCAGAGCAGATTTCTCTGTGAAAAGCTTTTCTTTTCCCTCCACTGCAGCTTAAATCCCAAGTGATGTGAACAATCATCCAGCACAATAACAGCAAATCCTTTCATAACATTATTAAGTTAGTGCTCCTTTCAGGTGTCCTAATTTCTAACCACACCAACTCATCTTACATAACTGACTGTTGTATGGTATGCATACATCAGCTAATTAAAGCAGGCTAGCAGTGAGGTGTTATTAGCAGGAAACAATCCTCATGCTTAATGATTTAGTAAAAGTTTCAGTGGCCACACCCACAGGATTCGCAACAACTAAAAAATTTATCTCAAGTTTTAAAGTAACAGAGTCAAAACAAAAGACTAGAGACAAACTGAAACACATGAATTGAGAAACATTTCTTATATAATTAAAGTGCTGCAAATGTTGTGCAATAACTTGTTATTCTATTGCAAGTTATCAGCTCAGCAAATTGTAGAGCTTCAAGTTAAACCAGACTGTCCAGCGCAAAATTGTGCAGAACTGCACAGCTCAAAATAATGTCACAAACTTTCTCAAACGTGCAACACAGTTTCTCCTTCAGTATCCAGAAATCATGCCTCCATAGAGGAACTCTTCTGTAATACTAGCTTTATCTATAAATCCCAGTGAATTATTGGAAGACCAAATCGACAATGACAACCCATTAATCTGCAATTACACATTAGAGATACACAGCAACAGGCTTTTTAAAGATCTTTATATCTATTCTGGGTGTTGTGTTTATTAAAGTTCAGCCTAAATAGTGGACCAGCAAACTTTGCATTAAAGAAATGTTTTTCTCTTCAATCCAACTAAATAAAACTTGTTCAAAGCCACAAACGTTCTGTGAACCTTTGAGATTTGGGGTCAAAGCAAACAGGAAGTTGCTGTGTAAAAAGTAAAAGTGAGTTCTGGATGCTCACAACTGGACAGTAAAGGCTTCGATGGCCGCCTTTACAGGACGGTCCGAATGGTATTGTTGGAGTAACACTGGTAAACCTTTGTTATGACAAGCTGAATGACCAACCAGAACTTTACTCATTCATTAAAAAAAAAAACACAACAGTGCAAAAACAGAACTGAGAGTTTAAACAGGCTTCTTCTGGTGCCGTCCAGAAAAAGAAAGCATGCTGTTCAGCCTTTCCAGACTCATTTTTCTTTGAACCTGTTGACTCTTCCACTGGTGAAGGGAAGTCCTAGCGATTGCACACAAACTAAAACAAACGCTTCCCCATTTCTTAATTAGCAACAAGGAAAACACTAAAAAACTAAAACATGTCAATCAGGAATTGAGCAGAGGCTTTAAAACGATCTTATATTGAATCAAGACTACTTTCCAAGTAATGGACGACAGATTTGCTCAGGCAACACAATCAGAACTAGAACAAGTAGCAAATGATTACATTTAATTGGGTAACTTTAGTGAAAAAAAATTACTTTTGGGAATAGTTTTGCTACACCATACTTTTACTTGAATAATGTCATTATGAAGCTTCACTTTCATGAGTGAAATTCCTAGATACTTTACCCACTGAATGAGAAACAAGCACATTTTAACTAAAAATGACATAAACCTACATGAGACTTCCAGTTTGTACAAAAACGTTTTTATGTTATTTCATATTTGCTGATCCATTTGGAAGTCAAGAGGATACAAAAAACATCATATATTGTAAATGGAAGTACTTCACCCTGTTCTAACATTTAAATATTAATTTTAGTCTTTAAAATACCAGAATTTGATACGTCTACTTTGTATCCATCTTTGACAATAAACCAGTATATCAAGACATAGATCAACTGATTAATAGATTGGTGCATTATTTTCCAGGTTCATCCAGAGACCATAGTCATGCTTGGCTACCCAGGAATCTACAGATATGTAAACAACCAAATCATTTCGTAACAGTACACCGCTAACAAGCTTTTTTTTTTCATGTCAACACTAATTCTGATGTTGACTCTGTCTCTGTGTGATGGTGTTTCAGGACTGTCAGTCCATTCAACCAGTTAGCATCTTCAACAGTTAGTTTAATTAGTAACTGCTCATCTCTTGCTACATAGCCTGGTCACACCCAGCTGAGGAACTCCAGAATCAGGATGAAGTGATCAATATGTGTGATTTTACAAGCTGGACACCTGCTGAAACATGGACACCTGCACAAAGTCGACTGTTTACTGAATACATTTAGCTTAGCAAAAAGAAAACTGTGAGATAGAACAGCCCTGTTTAGCTGAGAGATAGGCAGCTAGCCTGCTAGCTAGCTTGTGTGCTTACATGCTAGCCAATTAGCGAGCTAGGTTTGTAGTTCCAGGCAGATTAGGGGGGGGACCTTATCCCTGACTGACTTCTGCGCAGATTTATCTCCAGAAAAAACACAAACAAACTGGCTAGCGTTGAGCAGCATCGGAGTCAGGCTGGGACAGACACCCGTTGTCAGTGTAACCAGTTAAAACAAAAGCCGGTGGTACCTTTGTCTCTCTGATGTCCTGCTTGGCTCCTTCGGGGTACCACTGCACGCGGACAAACCCCCTACCGAGAGGCCGACTCGGGGTGTCCACGGCACTTTCAGTATCCGAACCACACGGGATTCGTCCTCCGCCTCCTGCGCCGCCGCCCCCACCGCCGCCGCCTCTCCCTCCGCCATCGTCGAGTTCCGAATCCGAGTTAAAATCCTCCTCCCCGTGAATCATCCGAACGATGCCGTACCGGACTGAGCCGCGATACCGTCCGGAGACCAGGTCGTGGGAAAACAGCAGCCGCTGCGAGCCGTCTGCCGTGGGAGACAGAGCCATGGATGGAGGTTCCGAACCCGGGCTCGGTGCGGGAGAAAGGCCAGGTGTCGGGGATGCAGCCGTGTGCGTTTCGTCCGTTGCTGCTGTCGCCGCATCCGATGCTACGGGCTCCGCCATCGCTGCTGTTGTCAAGGAGTGATGTAAGTAGCGCGAGGATGACGGTGAAGTGAAAGGGCTGAAACTGGAAGCAGTGAGATGCACGTGTTTACGTAGCGGCGGAGGGGATACGTGATATGGAGCGGTTCGGAGCGTCATCACGTAGTACCATGTGCCACCACTAAGAGGCGCCCTTAAACACAAGTTTGAGTACAATAATTTTGAAAGTGTGCCATTTTATTCTACATCGCGGCTATTTTAAGGCGAAATTTAGAGCTCGCCAAAACATACACTCCCCAATAAATTTACAGGAGAGTAAATTATATTTTTAATATTTAAGTATATATGTATATAAAGCAATCTGCAACTGTTTCAACGTATCAAAAACTTATAAAACACAGCACTGGTTAAATGATTTAAATTGGAAGGTAGTTGCATATAATTATTTCAATATTTAAAAAAAAAATTTAAAGGTTATAAATGCACTAAGGCTGATACACTAAACATTCATTTGATGGTTTAATTTATTGCACTGTTGGGCCCCACTTGTCTACAAATTTGTTGATTTAAAACATTATTTAACAGGAAATAAAAACAAGCAGAGATAATAATTCTATCTATCTATCTATCTATCTGTCTGTCTGTCTGTCTGTCTGTCTGTCTGTCTGTCTCAGCAGTCAAGTTTCTTGTATACAAAATGTTGACAAATAATTTCAAATTCTTTAACATGCAATAAAACAAGAAGTGCACCAACTTGATGTATTTATTCCTTTAAATGCTTCTTGCATTTTTCTCCTTTGAATTTCTCAATATACTTTGTATATTTTTACACATTTTATTGTACTTGAAAATATGTAGAAGAATGTATGTGCTCAGACAATTTAGAAACCTATTTTATTTTTGAATACTATTACAATTATTCAAAAATAACTTTGAATTATTTTGAATAATAATACAAACATTCGATTTAAAAAAAGGATTCAACACAAGATTGCCACAGCACTTTTCGAAGAAAAAAAGATAGCTGTTGTCTGAAATAATATTACCAAAAACTAATTTCTACTTTTGTTTTGAGACTACTTCAACATTTCTCAAATTATTCGGTAAACAATTCAAATTGACGATGTCTCCCTGGAGAAAAAGATATTTAAAAAGTAGCAGTAAAATGGACTCTACATTAAAAAAAGGCTAAATTATCTCATAGTTTGAAGCAACAATACGTGTTTGATAGAATATAATTAAACTTCCAAGAGCATAGGGAAGCATTAACATCAGCTACAGTGATGAAATATACTTTTTTTTATACATAATTATTATTATTTTAGATCTTTACTTGCATATTGACACACTTTACTTTCCTTTTGTCCTCTTGGCCCCCAGTGTAATGTTGTGGATTTTCCACATCTTACATAAATAATGTTTGTCCAGAAAGATCAGAGCTTTTAATGCTGATGAGGTGACAAACAAACTCCTACACATTCTGTAATCCTCTTACAGAACTGGAAAATAAAGCAGCATAAACTGAGCTTAAAGGAGCAACATTCAGCTGACTGAAAGTCTCCTACAGAAAAATAAGATCATGTAATTAAGTCCTTCAGAGCTGCCAATTAGGCAAGACCAGCAGAGATGAAATCAGACTGTTTGTGTCACAAAATTGACTGGAAAAATGCAGTTTATCCCTCTGAAGGATTAATGCACATATCTGCTGTCCTGCTGTGACCCAGAGTCACATCTTTAATAGATAAAAAAGCTTAATTAGATACTGCAACTCATGATCCAGGAATCTAGCTCTGACGCATGGCAAGGATCATTCTAAACACACGGTTGCCCCGCTGACCCCGGGTAAATATGTTTATTGTTCAACCTGCTCGCCAGGAAAGGAGGCTTTGGGCTTCCAGCTCACCCCGGGATTAGAAACAACCGCCCCTGCGCACGGATATAAATACTCCCGGCGCGCCGCCTCCAGCTCAGTCTTTACGCACAAGTCCGGCAACGCCTGGAGGAAACTATCTGCGAAGCTGCTGTTCAGGGGTGGACGCGAATAAAGCAGTTATAAGTGGTATTATCAGTGTCTTTAACCCGACTGCTTCTGAAGACAAACAGGACCGAAGGGATGTCCGTGTTGGGCGCACTGCCGTTCATGAAGCCGCTGCACCATGTGCACTCCCCGGTGCCGCAGGGCCGCCGCCACACGCTGCCGGCCAGCGAGTTCCGCTCCCTGAGTCCGGAGGACGCAATCAGCGTGTTCGAGATAGAGAGAGAAGGTAAAACGAGCTTTTTACTTGGAGAGTCTCAGCGCTAAGGTTGCTGTTGCTGTCTAATTCAACCAGTAGATCACAATTACGCACACTCCAACTATATGTTTTCATGCATATAGTCAAGAAAGGCATTCTTAGAAGTAATAAATGTTAGTTATTTAAATTTGGAGTGGACCGTGGTTGATTGTAACACCTTTTACTCTTGCAAAATGTATTTGTGACATACAACGGCATATTAGGGCCATTTTATATATATATATAGATATATATATATATAGATATATATATCTATCGGGGCTCCATTATGAGGAAGCAACTTCAATATAGCAAAAAGATAGAGGAAGGGTGTGAGCAGCATATACACAAAGTTGATTGACAATTCTAAAACCCCTTCCTGTCTCTGATTGGTTTCTGAGCAGTATAATTCCGCGGTAGGACCACAGGGAGGAGGTAAAGGCACTTGATTTTTCACAGAATGTCTCTCATAATAAACCGTCAAGACAGTAAACGTATTTTCATCAAAGTTACATACTGCAGCTTTTTAAATAAAAATACCAGACATTCGGACCTTAATCCCAACATCTAAGCTCAGTAAACGTTAAGAAATATTCTAATATTTGTGGTTGAAAACATTTCTGAGTTGTCGGAGCAAGACTTTTTAGCTTTATCTCCAACTTTAGCCACAGCGCTAATGCTACGGTCAAGCTTGCTAGCAAGCTAAGCTTCTTAACCTAAAGGGAGTGGTTGCCAAGGAACGGCACGTGAGGAAGTGGTTGCTAAGGAACGGCACATTCGAGGTGAAATAGTTTTAACGTTTAAAAACCCACTCAAGATTCTCTTCTATTGTTTTTCCACCTACAGCCTTCATCTCGGTGTCCGGAGAGTGCCCGCTCCACCTGGACGAGGTGCGTCACTTCCTCACGCTGTGTCCCGAGCTTTCTCTCGGCTGGTTCGAGGGGGGGCGGCTGGTGGCGTTCATCATCGGCTCTCTGTGGGACCAGGAGAGGCTAACCATGGTGAGACGGAGCTTAGCGCGCCTACAGTGGCTGCCTGGCCGGGAAAACGACTAACAGATTTATGCGTGGGGAGGAGGGCGTTTATAGCGATTGTTAACTGAAATATTTCTGGAGACACAGACTGAAAGAGATTTTTGGTTATTTTTAAAAAAATATTATTCACCAATTTGTTCATACAAAACAACCATTATTTACTACCAAAGGTTTTGATCTACAAAATATCCAATTAAATTAGCAAAGAGAACAAACAACAAAAAAGAACAAAGGAGTGTGAGAGAGAAAACGAAAGAAAAATGTAATTAAATTGGATAAATTAAAGACAAACACAAATCACAGAAGATAACCAAGTGATGTCATAACAAAAATGCAATTATTTAATATAAGTGGGTTAGACTCTATTTTTTCTTCTTGGTAGTTATTTTCTGATTTTTTTCACCTCATTCCTATCTAAATTACAATGTAAGTATATTACAACTATTAAAATTTTTGCGGACTCTGTATCATACTATGATAAATATCAGTGGTATTTATTGTAGTACTTAATACTGAACTAGCAAAATTAGCTCAGCTAATGTAGGTTTTATCTGCTAGCTAAGATGGGCTTATAGCTTACATGTACTGACTCTGCCAGCCGCTGGAGCCTTGTTATTCACATGACGAGTTCGTACGTCCCTTACAAAACCGTTGAAACACTGATTGTATACGTCCATAGACTTCAGACGCTTCTCCATGGTGTAAACACTCTTTGTTTTACACGAAGAGTGTTCACTAGTGAACACTGTCCTTAGATCAGAAGTAGCTTGTCCACATCGTTTGAAATGTTTCCATTATCTGTCTCATATGGGTCGATCCAGACAACACAGATTTTGTTGGTATGTCTTTCTCCTGCACATTGGTCAAGAGTGTCAATATGGTCTTTTTGTTGGTGTCGAAGCCATGGTTCATCTTTGCTTTGAGCTTGCCTACCAAGATGGCGGTTCCTCACCTGCTGGACCTATGTATTCATCACCAGTAATCTGATCAATATTTCAGCCCTAATAGTGATACTTGCGCTGATTAGTACAAATAAAAAGACAGGAGAAGGAGATGTTTTGATTTTCATTGGTAGTAACCAAAGCAGACAGAGTTAAAAATTAGTGGAAGGGTAACTCATGTTGGCAGTTTGGAAGGAGGCTGACTCTCTCTTACTTGCATAATCCTACATGTCTCCTGTTGCCTCTCTGTTCTCCAGGATGCTTTGACTCTCCATAAGCCTCATGGAGCCACGGTCCATATCCACGTCCTCGCCGTCCACCGGACCTTCAGGCAGCAGGGGAAGGGCTCTATTCTGATGTGGCGCTACCTGCAGTACCTCCGGTGTCTGCCCTACGTGCGACGCGCTGTCCTGATGTGCGAGGACTTTCTGGTTCCCTTCTACCAGAAGTCAGGGTTCAAGGCTTTGGGCCCCGCTGAGATCACGGTGGGACCCCTCAACTTCATCGAGATGTTCTACCCAGTCAGGGGCCACGCCTTTATGCGGCGCAACAGTGGATGCTGAAGGACGGGACTTCGGTTTAACGTTTCCAAAAACAGGATGCATTGACACTCCTTAAGCCTCGCGGAGTGGAGGCATGTGAGTGGAGCAGGGATTTGTCTAATCTCTGAGTGAAAAATGCTCAGCAGCCGGTGAGAAGAGAGCCTTCGTGAAGCTGAAAACAAAGAGCTGCCCACCAGCTTTCAGCAACTGTTGGACACGTCGTTTATGCCTGGAAACCGTCAAGATTTGTGCTGAAGAGAGAGAAGTTGCCATTGGAGCAAAGAGTGCGAGCGGCAACTTCATGAAACTTTGAAAAACTAAACATTTGTTCTGAAAGAAAATGTTGGACATTTGACAAACTGCAAGCTGCCTTTTCCTTCATCCACTCCTTGTTCTAAATGGTTTATTATGGTTCGAACTACAACTGGGTAAAAAAAACAATAAAAACTTGTCTATCATATTATGACAGACCAGTGATCAATATCAATAGATAAAACATCCAATTGAGTTTTTGCACAGCATTCTGGGGAATGTAGGCAGAGAAAAGGTTTTAGTAGCTCAACCTCTAACGGCTAGCTAGGCAAAGTTGATAGAATCAACTCACTCACTCATTCTTTGGTTGCCTAGCAACTCACTCACTCTGGTTACCTAGCAACAACTTGTGGAGTAAGCAGTAACAGTTTAAGGTTTCTCCACTTGTGCCTCACAACTGCTTAAAAAAACGGAATGGAGTGAAAACTGGATAAAACAGGAAAGGTCATCAGTTTGGCAGTATTTCAGATATTTAAAACAAAAACTATTCAATTATTGATAGGAAGATATAAAACCGTTATATCGTGACATGTTTTTCAGTTATATCGCCCATCTGTAGTTCAGACCTTGAAACACCTTAAAACATAAATGCTGAATGCTGGGTTTTTGAAGCATTAAGACGTTTATAGTTTAATAGATGAGAACAAATTTACTGGCACTTGTGAAAAAGACGTGGAAAAAGCCTTACAGTAAACGCCTCGTTCCTTGTAACCAACCGCCCATAGTGGAGTTGGTTAAAAACTATTTTACTGTTACTTTTCCCCACAGATTAAACTCTAAAGTTATTTTAAACTTTTATCTGAAATATTACAACTGATATAAAAGATTATGTACTTTAAAGCATTTTACAAATCTGTAACAGATGAGCTGCAAAATGTAACATCAGTATTGTAACAGCATAAATACATTGCCAAAGTAATGAAGTTAAATTGTATGATGAATGTAATTATGGATGAGTGATATCAGCTATCAATGTGTCATTATGGATCTGATTGTATTTTGCTTTTCTTTAACACATCTGTGTTCCTGTTAGCAAACATCCTGTCGATCTGTTTACCCATCAGCTGTGAACACAGTGTATAAAAACAGATCTCAACTCTCGTAAACAAGAATTATATAATCACAGAACCGTAAAATGGAAGGAAATTGTAGTTTTTCTTGTAGGATGTCACCCAATTTGCCTCCTAAAACCTCAGGGGTTGAATGTTTTTGTTGTACAGTTTGATTTTTAAAGTATAAAAGCTTTATTTTCTGACTTTTCTGAATTTGTTTTCTTGTGTGAAAATGTTTATATATGAAAATTGTCAAAGTTTTTATCAGAGCTTCCATTAGCATGCTGTTTTGGGTGAAGATTGCAGGAAATTTAAGGGGTAAAAATTAGTTTGATATTGTGAAACATGTAGGTGTAGCAAAATTAGACGACATCTGCAAAAGAGGAATACTTTTCACAACAATGTGGATTTAAATAGTAAAATCTGAGCAGTTCTGAACCTCCACGAAAGCTGATTTTCAGTAAAAGATTTGGATTATGTTGATATGGTAAATGAAATTATTTTAGTAATCTATTGATTATTCTGACTGCAAAAATTGGAAAAACTTATCTAAATAGTGTAAGGCTGATTGTAATTTTTGATTAACTGATTAATAGCAAGTTACCAGACTTTTTAAAATATTTTTTTTTAGTTAATCGATAATTAAATTGGCAGTTATTTCCATCAGTTAATCATGATTAATCCGATTGTTTCAGCCCTAATTGATAGCAATGAAAAAGTAATGAGAAAAAACTTGAGTCAAGTATATCTAAGTGTTTATTTTACCATGGCTTCTTTAAAATGAACATTTTTTACAGATTTATCAAAAGTGAAGCAAAACAGAACAGTATCAAGGCCATCACCTTAGGTTGAATCAAAACATTCCCTTTTTCCCCTCAAATAAATAAAAAAAACAAAAAAACAAATGATTTGGTCCTGACATAAAACAGCAGAGAAACTGCAGCTTGCATTCATCATGGCTGACATGCTCAAATATCCAAAGGCACAGTAAGGAGGCTTCCTAGACAACAACAAAAAAATCCTATTTAACCAGGTTTATGACTCGTTTTCTCATAAATACCAGCTGATCAGTGAGCCAGTCTCACCGACTACTGTAATCTAACTAAACCCACATAATCCTTCTCAACATTACTGCAGCTTTTCAAGCAGCTGCAGGCCGACACGTTTTTAGCCAAATACTTTAAAAAAAACAGTCAGATGCTGTTAGAAATGTTTCACTTGTCAGGGGTTTTACCCAGACCTTGCTCACATTGTCAGGGAGCCGATAAAACAGCAACACGGATCGAGCAGGGCAGGAAGCTGTGACGGAAATACACTGAAAAACACTAAATACTACCAAGGATCTTTAGTCTAGCTTCAGGGAAAATATCTTAGTACACTTGAAATGAGACAGAACTGACTTACAAGTAACTTTTCAGTTAGAAATAATTCCTTAATATTGATGAAACTCACAGTACGGAAATATTATAAATTAAAATATCTAGCTGTAGTGGCAGATCACTTCATTTATAGGTAGTAATTTTTCATTAATGTTGAGAAACGATCGACTTGAAACAAATTCATACATCCTGCAAAGTATTTGTGAGTAGGATTGGGAATTTACCGTATTGTTTATCATTTATAGGGAAAAATTTGATTTATTGTCCATCGATTTCAATTAATGATGTTAAAAACTAATTGGAAATGTTATTTTACGAGAGCAACAATAGTAAATTTGAAAATACAATTAAATAAAGTTACTATGTACAGTTTAAATCACACTTCTTTAAGTAAGTGGCGTCCTAAAGACCATTTAAAATAGGATTTTTTTGAAGAGTATATTGTGTTTATGGTGATATCAATGCTTTGCCATGCACTCATAGCCTGAAAAAAAAACCCCAGTAATTTTTAGCATTAAAATACACAAAATATCACAATATTAGCATTAATTTTATATTTCAAGTGTGCTAAAATATTTGTACTGTAAACCAGACTAAAAATACTTAGTAAAACGTTGTGTTATGGAGTGTAAAGAAGGCGAAACAGACCAATCATCTTACCTCAGTGGTCAAAAATATTTTGATTAGACAAAAAAAAGCCATGTAGAGTTTAATCCTAAAATAAATATAATCATGAGGAGTTTGAGGACAGATTATGGGGCCAAAATGTTTGTGAAAGCATAAAAAAAGCAGCATGTGAAGTCACTTTGGTAAGGGAGCCACAGTTTGCCTTTAAGATGAATAAATCCACGGTTAGTAAGGCGTCTCTGTTGGTTTAAGGCAGGAAGTGGTTTCAGACCAACTATTCCAGCTGCATACTTAGAGTAATGCATGCAGCATACTGTTAGGAGGGTTTACGACGATGAAGTCTGCATTCAATTAGTGAGCTTCTTCAGATCCAGCAGTCGGGAAAAGGGCTATTTCATAGCAGTTTTATTCACCCCTGAATGGCTGCCAGGAGATTAAAGGAATAAACAAATCAAATAAACACTACAGGTACTTTTCTCCTGGTCGGTAACATTATAACAAGATGTAAAGTAAAATTTAAAAAAAAAGATTTATTTTAAAGAATACTGCCCCTTTTAATTAACTGAACTCTACAGAAAAATTGCTTTTAATTTGTGGGCACAGAGTAAAGGGATCTAAAAAACAACTGCATGACACGCAGAAAAAAAAACATTAAAACTACACATTTTCCCCCTTGTTCTGAATTAAGTGCTACTTAGTGTTGGGTGGTAGAATAAAATGCTGTTGGCGGCCGAGTCTGAATACTCTTGCAGAGAACAGTACCGCATTTAAGGTAGTATAAGTGGTGAAAACCTGTAAATGTACCCTTTTTGAAACAATAGAAACAAATGCCATAAAGGGTTGAAGGATCCCCCAATACATGTAAAAAAAAACCAAGATGGATAGATTTATGTTTTTTAGACTTGTAAAAAGAACCTCCAATAGTTGCTTAAATATGACTTCATCAATCAAATCAAAGATATTTTTATCTGTATAGTATTACCAAAGTACATGAATATGAAAAGACGTTCAACGTTATTTAACTCTAAGAAGTACTAACTGAACACAGAGACAGATTTTTATTAATATTTTATCAGTTTGTTGGGCTGTTTTATCAATGCATTCTGCCACCACTGACGCTTTGATCTTCATATGGTTTAAAAATAAAATGAGTTTCAAAAAGAAATGCAGAAATCCTTCCGAAAAACGTGAAATAGCCCTTTACCCTTGGATGTCTTCGGAGCATTCTCCACTCTGCATTCATACAATGGGCAAAAAAAAATCTTTTAAACATATTTTTACTTTATAAAAGGAAAAGTAGAACCACTGACTGCTTCTGTAGTGTTGAAACCAGAAGTTAGTCCAGATAAATTTAATATTCCTCTAAGCAGACTTAAAGGGACGGCAGCTGCAGACCAGAGACGTTCCCATCTTCTCTGTTGACTCAAACCTCCATCAAGCTGTATTATCTTGATTCTGATGAGTTATTTGCTTGTGAACAAATGAAAAACCCGGATCGGATCATGTCAGACCTGCCTGAGGACTGGATTGAGTTCGCAGAGAGTCAGCAGATTGGTGAGAGGGGAAGCTTCCAGTTTTCAGATAAAAACTCATTGATTGTCAAAAAGAAAAACAGACGACCTGGAAGCAAACTGTCTCAAAGCAGAGAGTAGACCTGAAGATCAGTGCTCCACGTCGTTGACGTTGTGGTCTATGTCATACTTTTCACAAAACTTGCTTGTGAAGGGGAGGCAGGTGAGATGCTCCAGCCAGTGGAGGTTGATGGGGTAAACATAAAACCAAACCACGAGGGAGGAGAAGAGCCCGACGTAGAAAACCAGCGACACAACGATCAGGATCCGCTTGCGGTATTTGTCGAAGGTGCCGAAGGTGACATAGGGCAGGATGGCGAAGGAGAGCAGCATGCCGCCTATGAAGCCGAAGATGTGGGCGATGTTGTCGATCCACGGCAGGAGGCCACACAGGAAGAGGAAGAGCACAACGCCCAGGAGCTTGAGGAAGGCCTTCCACGGCTTTTCCAGCATCTGCCAGCCTTGGAAAAGCTCGACGAAGAGGCAGGCAAGGAGTCCAAACTGGGAGCCTGCTGGACCCACCTGGAGGGAGAGAGAAAAAATGAAAAGTTCAGTCCAGTTTTAGCTCAAGAGGCTTTAATTGGTGACTGGCTTGGTGGAAAATCTTATTTTTTTTCTGGTTAAAAACACACAGAGCATCAGCAGCACCTGCAGCTGTACGGCTGTGAGACCCGGGTTAAAGCAATAATTCACACGTTAAGCTGAATCAGAGCTTCTTACTTTTTATTTAACTTCTTAAGACAATATCTTATTAAGCAAACTGAACTTGGAGAAAAGTCGCTAGTATCAGGTTTTATCTGTAATAAAAAAAAAAAACACATTCTTTTTTTCCTGAAAATTAGTTGCAGCAGTCAAACAGGAACTGTTTTCAAAGACTCTTTTTTTTCAGACCAAGAAAAGCGACATACTTATAAAATAAATGCATCTTAAAAATGATACTGATCCTACTTTGCTTTGCAACACTGCAGTGTGTGCCTCAGTTATAGATACAGTTCTGGTACAGAGCTGCAGAATGGGTCAGGCAGGAAAGGTGAGCAGATTAATGTGACGTCAGCGCTGAGTTTGGAGGCTTGGCCTGGTCAGCTGGCTAATCAGATGGGTGATCTGTGAACACATTAAACACCAGCAGCCTAAAAAAGAACGTGGCACTCCACCCACACGTCACAGACACACGGAAAGACATGATCCACTCACAGAGGGCAAAGGTCATTCACACTCAGTGGCCGGAATGGAGTCACTGTAGATAAAATGCTAGCCAAGCTACTGTTTCAGAGTTGCATTTTGGCTAAAACTTCATTTTCCTTAAACTAACAATCACTTCACAGGATGTTTTTATGCTTGGGAGGAAATTATATTTTTCTTGCTTTAATGTCATGTTGTGAAAAGACAAAAGCAAAATGTGAAATTTCTGCAAGTCAGTGAAAGTTTTTTCTTAGATAAAAACTTTTTATACCAATCTGAATAATAAGCTGAGATTAACAACCTGTTTAATAACTAGAATTAATTGGAATATGTGTGTGATTGAACTGAAATTATTCTTTTTTTAGGTGCCTCAAGACGACAGTAGCTGTGAATTGACACTCTGCAAATACACTGAGTTGAATTGAATCAGCTTTTAAAGTTATTCCATAAAGACAGCCAAAAAGCTGAGTTGATGAGAGGGTGTGAAGTGTATCTTCACACAGGTTACATGATTAAAGGTGACTTATAATGTTTCCTTGAACAGGTTAGGATAGATTGATGGGCTTTACAAAACTTGCTCGTCATATTTTCTGCACAAAATTATTCTTAAATAAAGAGATTTTAGTCTGGTCAGTTCTGATTATATTAGCTGTTTTAGGGGGTCCTGTCACTTTAAATCCAAATAAGCTGCTGCTGGCCACACCCCCAAACGCTACATTTACACTAGGAAATAAAAATGGCTGCAAAAAAGAGCAAAAGCGCAATTATGCAATTGTACATCTTTGAAAAGCATTACTAGAGCCTCCTGCACAACCAACAAGTATGTAGCAAGTGGTTTCTGGATGGGAAGCAAACAACAAAACACTTGTCTTTTTCCAGCAGCCATTGTACAGCGCATACAGCAGTAAAAACCAGCTGACCAAATGTGCTGGAACTCAGCCTGGTTGCTAGGTAATGGGCAGAGTTCCGCTGGGGTTGCTAGGTAACGGAGCAGTGCCTGTCGAATGTGACTAAACAATCAAGAAGTTTTTGAAGCAACTTATTTACCAGATACCAAAAAAAAAGGTTTCGGAGTAAAAATTTCAACCTGAGCAAAAGATGCAGCTCAACCAAACAGAACAAAAGTCAAAATTTTAACAATCTGAGCCTCGATGCTCAGATTGTTGACCAGAATTTCACCTGTAGTCACTTTGAGGATGAATCCTGTTTCTGGAGCCGAGTCGAGGCGCTGCAGAGAATAATTAACCAACCAGGTGAACAGAACGTCCTCCTCTTTCTAATTCCTCCTGGCCAGAGACAACTATAATCTCCACTTCCGGGCGACTGTTTCCACACAGCGTTGCTCAACGTGTTTTCACTACACATCAAACTGGAACACTGAACGAATAAGAACTTGCTTTGGTAAACAGAAGCAGGATTAGGCGCAAAATGGGCCATTTTCCAAATGCATGCTTCAATGTTTTAAATGTTATTAACAAACTCTTGGAATTAAAAGTGCTTAAGCATCAGTTATTTACACAAAAATGAAACTACTTTTATGACTTTCTGCAGTTGGAGTCAAGGAATTGTGCCGCAACAAAGAGTTGTGCACCTAAAACAGCTCGATTATTGCATTACAGTATTTAAAAAAAATTCTACATCCTTATCTCTTTAATGTCTTGTTTTATTTTAGTTTAATGTTAAAAAATTCCACATTAACAAAAAAATTAAGGGATTAGGCACCAGAATCACAGGGACCCTCATGATTTAATACATTAAACTATGAAAGTACTGCAAAAATTATAATAAAGCTGCTGCTTATACTTGTATTTTGCTGGTCAAAAACGCTTGAGAATCAAGACTGGAGTTCAACCTTCGAACTTAAAACTTGTCAGGAAAATCTTCTCTTGCGTCTCTGCATGTATCTGACCTGCAGGCAACTTTCTCTCCTTTGACCCTGCAGCCAAAGACGTTCAGCCACCTGTTGCTGTTTCCAACTGAGGTTACGTCCAATTTATTTGCTGAAATCTGATATTTTTGTGTGTTGTTCATGTTACTAATTCAATGCAACCGCAATCAGACGTATGTGTCAACCATTTATAACCCTAAAGTGATCAGTGTGCAGGAGAAGGACGTTGACGTTTAAAGAAGTAGGTTTATGTTGAAGCTTAACAGCAATGAGAGTCAACCAACAACAGCAGCGTTTCGTGGAGCATTAGCTGTAATTTTTATAGATATACGTTTTTGAATCTGGTGGAGTGGTAAGAATATGCACTGTAAAACATGTGAAGGTGGGTTACCTTGAAAATGAAAGTCCACCTGCTGACTGGAAATGCAATTTAAGTCGACTGAGAAAATTGTTTTGGTTTTAACTCAGAAATTAAAGTTGATGAAGTTGATTTAACAACAAGAGACAAGTTGTTTAAACATTGTTTTTTAAGTTCATTAATCTTGAATTGTGAGTTTTAACTTAATGCTGCAATTTAAACCAAATAATGATTTCACAATATGAAAGGAATAAACTGCCCTCACCTCATTAAAGAGCCACATTTCTCTATTATTTTACTCACATTATCAAGTTAAAATAACTTATTTTACTTTAGAATAATTTAAATTCTTGTTTCAAATTGCATGAACAACATTTCTGATCTGATAATAAATTTTATTAAAATTAATAATTTATTAATTAACAGAAACAAGCCGCTAAGCATTCTGGGAAATAGTTCCCACTCCTGTCTTTTTCTTCTTTCAGTTTTTTAAGCCTAAAAGCTAGTTTATTCAACTCTTGGAGGTTTGAGAAAATTAATAAAAAGTTAACTTACTTTCACAAATTCACATTTAGGTTCAAAATCTAAAATTCACAAAATTTATTTGACTTAAAGAGTAGAAGATAGTAGACACAACTAAATGCGGCTCAAATGTTTTACAGTGTGTTGTGATGCTCTATGCGTTCAGATTTTTCAGAATTATAATTTTCTGCCATTACTTACATTCTGATTTAACATATTTGGTTTCTGCTGATGCAGAATTTGACGCATTTCTCACATCAATGATGTAAAAGTTGGATAAAATGGGTCATGACCGTTCAGACTGCTGACACCGAAAACGATCTGACACATGTCTGAATAGGGGTGAAAAGGTCAGAATTGGGCCGTTCGGACTTCAATGTGGATGTAGCCACAAAGTAGCAATGGAGGGTATTCTGGTTAGCATTACTTATTGTAATAATTAAAACACAGACAACTGGCATAGATACTTCTCCATCTCTAGTTTAAAACAAGAAAGGAGCAATGTTACAGTCTATTTTAGGTTCCTATCCTTGACGAATCTAAACTCACGCTCCTTCCATCCTAAGTGCTGCTGTTTGCGTTATTTTTCCATAAGGCTCCATGACTTACCGCTGACAGTATAATCTACTTAAAGCGCCTCTTTAAGTGGATTGACCGGCATGTGTCGTGTGTTGCATGTGCTTTCTCGGGTCGCTACTGGTATTTAAAGACCTGCGGGACGGTCAGGGATGAGGAGAGTTGGGTGCCGGCTCTCGTGTCACTGTACGCCACACGCCACCATCTTACAGAATCGATAAAATAACATGTTTTGTTTTTTATTTAAGCCATGTTTAAGTTGAACAGCATCAGAGAGGGAACAAGTCTCAGGATTAACTTCTTCTTCATCGACACGTGTGGAGCTAAGGGAACCCAGACAAGGCCGGACTTTGCTACAATTGTTTTTATTTAAACTGAAAAAGTAATCCCATTCACCAAGCACTGAGGCAGTTACCTTTGTTAACCCACACAAAGGCATTAGGCTAATCTCCTAATAAGAAAAGTGGGCTTTCCAACCTCACATGTGGGTAAAAAAACCATAATCAAGACTGCTATTTCTCTACATGCCAATTTTATTACTATTTTATGTTTTTCCCCTTTTATGGGACAAAAACTGGTGTTACTAATGAGAAAATCTACTTATCCAGAGACGCAGCCATGGCTGGCTCTGATACTTTCTCTCACGTTTTAATCTTGTGAACTAACAGAACGGCTTCTCCTTTCCATCAGCTCACCTGATCAGACACTTTGGAGGAGAAATTCTCCCAAACAAGTGATGTAGTTTCGTCATGAATGTAGTAATGAGTTAATCTAAGTTATTACAGGAAGTAACTAACAAACCTTTTGACACCAAACAGCATAAACAAATCTCACAGAATATCTCAAAGTGATTTTGCAAAAAAAAAAAAGAAAAGGAGCAAATGTTACTGTTTAACGTCACATTTCTTCATTTTGCAGGTTCGGCTTTCAAGAGACATCGTGAAACAGGAAGTTAAACTACAATTGGTCAGAATTTTTTTTAACATTTTGCTGCTAGGATGAGATGGTTTCGTTGGCTGCATCAAAATTGGTTTATTTTGCATCACACGAGTCGCATGACCAACAGCCGGATGTTGCCACTGGGGCAAACCACAAAGAAGAAGCTGACAGGAAGTAGTGGGAGATTGATGGCGCTGCATGTTGTTTAATGGGCTCTTTCCAAGTCAGCTTCCGCGTTCGGGGAAAAGCGGCTCGGTCGTTTCCGGTCTATTGAAAATGGCACTTTCCACTCGGTGCTTGCAGGGCTCGTCCAAGGTAACAATTAATGATGTACATCGATCCGAAGCCCCAACAAGTAAGCTGGAAAAAGGTTTTAAGATGTTCGCCTCGTTATACGTTCACACATACGAAGGTGGGTTTTACTTTCTTTAAACTTTGTGGCTAACATTAACTTTAGCTTATGCTAGTAGGCAATATTCTCTGACATTTTGTCTTGTAAAAATCTATTTAAGTATCTAAACCTTTTAATCCATTCTAACGGAGATGTTTTTACCTTATTTTGTACTTATTTTCAAGTATATAATATGTGTTTATTGTCGTTAGTGTCAGAGACCAAGTAACGGGGGATTTTAGGTTCAGGCTTTTTGCTTCTGAAGCATGAAGCACAACAAGCCCCATAGCTTAACAGCAGAGCAGCTCTGGTGTCGGAGTTCTAGTTCAGCTGACTGTTCAGGTTCAGAGTTGTTGCTTTTAGAAAAATATGGCCGTGTTCCTTAAGGTCTCCGTGTTATTTAGATTTATTACTTTTGAATGCTCCTTGTGAAGAGCTCAAATAGGATGGTTTTTACAGCGGTGTGTACAGGCGGTTGCTCGGCTGAATACAGAAGTGATTCCATGGAAATAACACAGAGACGGCTCCTTCATTTACCATCCGTCTTCCCAGGGTAGTTTTAGGCTGAAGAAGCTGATCCGGAGTGAAGTTAAGGCTGTAAACTTTGCTGTGCGGTGTTAGCTTTAACTGGTAGCAACGGATATTTAAGAGCCACCGTCTTATTCATTTATTATCGCTGGGCAATCCATGAAAACTTAAAAGCCCATTTTGTTTGGAAGACAGCAATGTTCATAGTATTGTTTCATTTGCGTTTGTAATACAACTTTGTCTTTTCTAGCTGTCATGGTAACTGAAAGCGGAAACAAGAAAGACGTATTTCACTCATGCGGATGTGACTTCAGCGCTGTACGTGCAAAGAGCCCATTAATTATCATGTCAACAAACCTATTCACACTTGATTTTATTTGTGTTTCTTATTCAGTGAAAACACAATTGCAAAATTATGTTTATGCAATATTACTGGAACATCAACAAAGTTTTGCGCACATTTGTAATGGAAACGCAGCTGCTGACGTGTTTTCACCGTCAGGTTGTGTGTGACCTTTTGCACACACAAATTCACGCCGAGAGCTCACCTCGGCTCTGTAGGGGAGGAACAAAGCAGAGGCCAGGTTTCCAGTGATGCCACTGAAGATGTAGATGATGGAGATGCGGGCCCAACCTGCCAGCTTCTCCAGGTCTCTGAGTACAGTCATCTGGAAGATCACCGACACGGCACAGTGAAAGAGCCTGAACACACACACACACAGAAATCTGTTAGAAAGAAAGTGTGCTATGGTTGCTCAAATCACTCAAATCACTAAGCTCTTTGCTCTGCTTGTTCAAATTAAAAGGGGTAAACGTGAATGTGAGGGATTTCCCTTGTGCTCTGAGTATTATGGAGCTCATGTGAGTGAACTGCTCACCTATTTGATTAGGCCAGAATCCAAAAATATCCTCAATATTTAAGTAGAAGGATTATCTGTAGGAAATGATTCAAAAGTCTCACCTTGTTTGTAAAACACACATGATAAGGTGAGACAATTATTTCTAAATTCAAAAGCTCTAAAGGATCTTTAAAAGTTGACATATTATGCTTCCTTTAACAGATTAGGATAGCTCCATGGGCTTTACAAAACACATTCATTACATTTTTCTTAGCTAATGAGATTTTAGTCTGATCAGTTCTGCCTATTTTCAGCTGTTTTATGGCCTCTTGTCACGTTAAATTCAAATAAGGTGCTGCTGGCCACGCCTCCAACTCAACGTTTACACTCGCATGAGAAAATGGCTGCAAATAAATGCGCACATATGCAACTGTACATTTTTGAAAAGCACAAGTGGAGCCTCAAGAATGCAGCAAGTAGTTTCTGTATGGGAAGTGAACAACAAAACACTTGTCTTTTTCCAGCAGCCATTGTACAGCGCATACAGCGGTAAAACCAGCTGACCAAACATGGTGGAGCTCCACTTTGGTTGCTAAGTAATTGGTTGCTAAGTAATGGTTGGGATTTGCTGTGGTTGCTGGGTAACAGCGCAGCTCCTGATGATTTGTTACTTTACATTCTGGAGGTTTTTTATGGAGCTCATTTTCCAGTAACCAAAATTTGTTAACTTCTTGCCAAAAACCAGATGGGTGTTTTTTGTGTGTGGTTTTTTTTTTTTTGGTTGTTTTTAGAAGCAATAGATTCACAAAAGGAAGTATAACAAACATTCAAAATGTGAATTTTGCATAGTAGATCCCCTTTAGCTTCCAGAAATCAAACAAGTCGTTTTATTTTGTGAGAGTTCGTCGGTGGTCTGCCTGAGTCGCACCCAGCATGGAGGAAGAGGGAAAGCCACAGCCGGTAGAACTGATCGGGAACGTCTGGATTCAGGAAGGGCAGCAAACCGCAGACATCAGCCAGACAGTGGACCTGCGACAGAACACAGCGATCAGAAACAAAACTATCTCACTAACAGAAGCACAGACACACAGTCAGTGAGGTGCGGTGAGGTTCATAGCTGGTGAGGCACTGACTTAATCATTATCACATTTACAAATATAGACCCCCTGCAAGTTATTGTTTACATAAGGAAATTTCGCGCATGCGGACAACGCCGGAGGGCAAAAAGGCTATTCTTTAACGTGTCATGTATATAAAATAATTCCGTTAACTCAATCAAACTTGGACATGTAGATATTATTAATTTCGTGCTGTGCTCCACAGCAAAGGGAAAACCGTTAAAGTACAACTAAAAACCACGTCTTTATCACTCTCTGTATCAGCGCAGCTACGAGCAGACTCGTTGCCATAGCAACTGACAACAGCGCAACAAAAAAACCCCCAGATATTTCCCACACAAAGAGCAGAACATTCAGTCTGTTGTAGTGGTATGGTTTTAGGCTTATTGTTTATTTAGCTATTATTAACAAGTGATTGCTGTGGTAAGAGGAGAAAACTATAAATATATCGCTGCACTTGACCTTACTGTATGGCTAGCTCCATGGCTAGCTCGTTGTTACTGTCTCTTACTCTGCGGTTGTGGAGTCACAATGTCTGGGATCATGAGCGCCCCCTGCCATAAGGCAAGAGAACTGCCTGCCTCACCTCGAATCTGTTCTCTGCTGTTTCTGATCGCTCCTCAGCACACGAAACACGTTACACACACAGTTGGTGACACAAAAAAACACTGTGCATTATATAAATACGCAAAATGATGTAAAATCAGTTCATATATCAAATGTTTTTTAACCATTTTATTGGCGACGTACAGACAGGAGGAACATGCTCTCATAGACCGGCAGCCAGTGCAGTTAGCGAGAAGTTGCACAATCAGCTCGCTGCTGCCTCACCTGCTGCTCTTCCGAGCATTTGAATGGGAAAATGCGAAAATTCAGCGATTTTGAAGAAAAAAATAATCAGAATTGGTTAAGCTAAATGAAAAATAGGTACTTTATAGTACAAACTACAGGATGAAAATAGCAATATAAATTATATATTATATAATAATATATATTATTATATAATATACACTGCACACAGTACCTGTGAGCAGAGTGTGGCCTCCTCATGGAAGTAACCATGCATGAAAGTGCAGTACTCTCTGGTTGTGATCTCACATCTGCAGCAGGGACGGACAAAATGGTGAGGTGCACAAAATCACAGTTTGATATATTTTCACAAATTAAAAATTGATACCAAAGAACTGACTGGAGATATGTTTTGATTTTATTTAATTAAACAATAAGGAAGAAAATAAATGTATATATGGATGAAACCACTTGTAAAGAGTCAATGTTAATTATTTTTCGTAAGACTGTTCAGATATTTGAGAATATTCAAGGTCCATGTGGAGCTGTTTTGAACAATTATTCGTGATTGATCAATTATTCAAATAATCCTCAACTAATTTAGTAATCGATTAATCATTAACTGGAGCATAGAGACCTGAATTTAGAATAGAATAGAATTACTTCATTCATCCCAGCAGGGAAATTATTTCCTGCTGGAAATAATTAAATTTGATGAAAGAACAACACAGTCAGAGCAGTAATTAAGCCAAAACTGCACAAAAACATATACAATTTACATTTTAAATTAAAAATCTTCCTTGTAAATATTTTCTGCCTACTATGCCCCTGGTTCAAAGAATTCTGACTCGGCTGCGAACCGCTCCAGTGAAAGCTGTAGATCACGACCTGATGAAGATCACGGTCGTAATGAAGACCGTGATCACCAAAACGGATCACGTTGAGGGGATCCGTTTTGGATCACCAAAACGGATCCCCTCAACATACACGCCTCCAGGTGAACTTCTGTCCATGAAAGTAATGGACAGCATCTGTGACAAAGGGCAGCTGTGGTGGAGTCCAACTCGCACCGGAAACGAGCCCGACTTATTGCCGCCAATGCGGACCAGCAGATGATTAAAAACTGAAGAGATTTCTGAAAATCATTCCCACCTGCCCTTAGTGCCTATGCAGCAGGGTCGACCTTTAATGGTGCAGTCCATGTGTTTGAGGCCTGTGTTGTTGAACTTTCTGGGTTGGGTGCAGATCTGCCAAAATAAATGATCAGAAATTTAAAGTTTCCTCTGAAACCCTTAAAGAACATTAGTTTAAATTAAACAGGGAACCACAATGTCTGAGGTTATTTCATAACCATCAGTGTGTTTGCTCACCGGCCACCTGGTGATGTCGTCTGGCCATTGGTGAGGCGGCGACGAGGCTGGCTCCTCACACACGCTTATCAACACAACAGATGAGATTTTCAGTCAACCAGCATTTTGTGTTTTTATACATCAGTCGCAGCAGAAACATTTTCTGTCCTCACTTGGGATCCTGATGGCAGACGACGCCAGACGACCGGTCCGTAGTTACATTATTAGACTTCGTGAAGGTGGCCAGCGTCTCCTGCATGAAATTATTCAAACGTTTAGAGTTTTCAATTCTTCACAGGATAAAACTCTACAAAAAAATGTGCACACTGTAGAAAGTGACGAACACCAACTTTGATGTATTTTGTCTTTTTAAATTTTCTACAAGATAATCTAAAAATATTAGAATCTTCAACTGTGACACCCTAAAATAAAATCTAGGGAAATTAATTCCCTTCAAATATATTTGACTGCAACTTGCGATTACTTTAGTAATCAATTTTTGGAGTAAATAAAATTTACAAAATTAAAAAATAAACTGAACCCCATTAAAAATCGCCTCCTTTTTCCACCAAACATTGATTTCTGAACTCTTCCTGAGTTAAAACATTAGCATTGTTGCTTCTAAATGAATATCAACTTGTTTTCTTTGCATTATTTGAGGTCTGAAAGCGCTGCATCTTTTTCCTTATTTTGCCCATTTCTCATTTTCTAATAATTACTAAATTTTTGCTTGGAATTTCAGAGACATGTTGTCAGTAGTTCATAGAATAAAACAACAATGTTCACTTTACTCAAACGTAAACCTATAAAAAGTAAAATCAGAGAAACTGATACTTTTAAGTTGTCTCTTCATTTTTTTCCAGATCTGTATATGTAACACAGAATGCCTTAAAACTATAAATGTCAAGTAATTTACCAACTGAAATAAAAATAATTTTCTGTTAGTTGCACCACCTAATCTACCACACTTGGTAATCTGATAAAGGTAAATCAGTGTTTCAGGAAAGAGCATCACAGCAGAGAAACTATGTGGAAAATCTTGAATAAAATACCGAGCAGTCGGCCATGAGTGTCTGGACACATCCAGAGTTATCATTCTGAATGCAACATCCAGATTCCCTTTCCAGATCTTTGTCTTTCTGGATCAACCGGACTATCTGCTCGTCCTGCCGCATGCAGGGCGAGAACTTTGCCCCGAGGTGGATTAGATCCTCCTGGAAGATAAAACGAAACATCGTAAAGTTCAACAAATGAAGAAACTCAGAGAGATCTACTGTGTCTACATAGAAAATCCAGATGTTTTGCTGAAATCAGACTTTTTTTGCGTGGCTCAATCACAATCAGATTTCTGTGTGAGCGGTTTACATCCCCAAAGCGTTCAGGAGAAAAACGTCACACTGTTTACTAAAGCAATAATGGATGAAGCCGTTTATGGATTGATATCAACATTTATTCAGCTGAGGGAGCCGATAGTGTCGTCACAAGATCATAACAAGAAAAAAGCTAATAAGAAGAAAGCACAACTACTATAACGATGATCTTTGTTGGAGAATTTATAATAATTATTGATTAATTATCATTTACATCTGCAGTTGGAACAAATTATGATGCATGTCTCACACCAATGACAAAAGTTTTATGACCATTCAGACTGCAGATGCTTTCAAAAAAGCATTTGCATTAAATAGGATACGTATCCAATTTAATCCAAATTATAAGCGGCACAAACAGATACTTTTGGGGAGGAAAAGGTGGAAATTACGCCTTTCAGATTATCGTAAAAAGTAGGTTTTGGGTCTTATTTGTCAGTTGAAATAACTGGCAAATGCCAGCTGCTGTAACACTGAACAAATATTCTTAGCAACATCACTAGTTTTTAGCAGTACATTAGAAAAATGCAAAACTCGGGAGACAAAACCATACCGGAAAAATTATGCTTATGACAACCAATTTTTCATAAACATTTTTTTCTCAGCTTTGAGGGAAAACATGGTCAGAAATGATCATGGTGGAAACCTGCACTAGAACAAAAATATCTCACCCAACAGTGACTACATCACACTGAGTTTCTCTGGACTGGAAGTTTATTTCAGGCAGCGGATGCTCGTATTTTAATATCTGTAAATATCAAATGCATCCTGGGTGTGGAGTGAAAACCTTGTGGAGTAAAGCAGCAGACTCACAGAGCTCGGTCCGATCCAGAAGTTCTCCTGTTGGATAAACTTTACACTTTCATAAATGCCTTTGTTCTTCAGCACCTGTAGAGGGCGACAGAGTGCCACAATTAACCAGAATAAACCCTTTAATTGCGCTGAATGATGTTTTAAAGCACAACTTATTCCTGGTGGTTTGGGGAAAAGAAAATTCACTCACTAGTTCAGTTTTGGAGTGCTGTGAAAACCCCACAGGGGCAAAACCATATGTGCAGCAGGCCAGCAGTGTGATAATAACGTGGACAAATGTTATCCAGTAGGTAAAGTAGGGCCTGGAAATTCATGACAGAAAGTCTCAAATCACTTTAAGGCAACAGAAAGAGATTAAAACTGTGAAAAATGTAGTTTCAGTCATTTTAAATGTCGCATTACAGAAGGAAATTACAACAAACTAGCAAAGAACTAATGTTATTTATCAATCTCTCTGCAAAATTCAGATTTCATCAAGTTAGGTTTCTCTCTCTAAGTTCTCAAAATGTTGATAATTAGTTACAAGATATGCGAAAAAAATGTTAATAAATAAAGATATATGATTATAGCGCCATAATTTTACACTGAAACAGAAAAATCAAACATTTAGTTTGTGTGCTTTTATTCAGAGGAGACAATAAATCCAGATTTAGGAAACTGTTTTAAAATAAACACCAGTTGCACAATTACTGGAACTAAAATAAGACACATTTTATTTAATTTAAGTACATCATAACTTCTAGGAACTTATAATTGTTGATTATTTGTTTCTTTGGGGTATAATAATTATGTGATACATAGACTTGTTATTTTCTAACCATTTCCAGTGAATCAGATGTTGAGGAAGCTGAAATAGACGATGCACCAAATAGAAAAATCCATCTTTCTCCAAGGCCTTAATTTTATTTGTGCTTTTTTAAAAACACAAATAGTTTAAAAAGTCAAATGTTTCTACCTTTTCAGTGTCAGATTATGCTGCTGCAGTAAAATCTAATTTATTTTACTAGCATTGCTAACAAAACTGTCTAAGTTTGAGCCAATTAACTGATTACAGTATGTAGATAATCATTTAGTTTGCAGTAACTCTGCATGATTTCTGACCTGTGGCTGTGGAAGTCGTCCAGCTGCTTCTGGACGTTGCTGCTAAGGCTGCGTCGGTAGTTTCGGTTCAACCATTTGCCCACCACGCCCATGCCGTAGTCACGCTTCTTTTTGTCAAACGCAAAATGCTTCACCTGGGAAGCGATGCGGCGGCCGCGAGGAGGAAGAGCCTTTTCAGGCGCTGCGATGGGGGTCTTCACAGAGAAGTCCTTACTGCAGACAGACAGAGAAAATATTCAGATTAAAACACTGAAGGACTTGGTTTTTATTTGTGCAAAAGCTTTAAAAGGAACTGCAATTTTTTTGCACGTTAAACTGCAACCACCTTTAAAAAATTAATGTTTTGTAATTTGTATCCATCTCTGCGTTAATCTCTAACTATTAGCTCTATGAAGTGACTATCACCTGTCTGATCTCTTTACAATCAGGTTACATTAACATTTAAAACCCATTTTCAGTGAAAGCTTCTCACAACTGGAATAAAATACCAGACAGCGTAAAAATTTACAAGTCTTTAAAAATAATTTTCTACAACGCTACAAATACACAAGTACCACACTGGACTGTTTTCCTGTTTCTCTTTTTCTCCCTATTATTGTCTTTCATTTACACCCATTTCTAAGACCTGTATTTATATGTCACAATAATAATAAAAAATTATAATAATGTCTACCACCTTAAAAGCATGGCTCCTAGATAACCAAATATGCAGGAACTGGTCGTATTATTCTTAATTTTATTCAGTTTTTTTATGTATTGTGGTGAACTTTTGTGACTTTTAGAACTTGATATATTCCTTTTAGATAAAAAAATGCTTTTTATTTATCATCATTATTATTCCTCCTTTCTTTAAGAAGCCTGTCAAGTTGTCTGTGTTGCACTGTAACATATTGTAAGCTGAGAATAAAAACGTTCAGAGTCTGTAAATAACTCAAAACAACTTGTTCATGGTTTTATTGAGGCCGGTCACATTCACAAAACAGCCCCATCCTTCTCATTAGGAGGAACAAAGACAGTGAGACTAAGATTTTAATTTCAGCTTGTGTCTATTGAAATGTTGTTGATATTACCGGGGTAATTTCAGGTTAGGTGGTCAGTTTCAGGTTAGTTGTCCTTGGCCTGAGAAAGTTTGGTTTAGATTTCGTTGGATTCGGCTGCTAACTCACAGGCTGGGGAACTCCTTTGTGGATGCGGGAGAGGCCGACATGGGAGGTGATTCAAACACATCATCCGCCATAGAGTACATCTCAGCATCAACCTGCACGTCCAAGACCGCAGGGCGGGAAAAGGTCAAATAAGAAGATACAAAAGTGACTCAAGTTTTAGGAAACTGATGACAGGATAACAATCGGAGTATTTGGGACGGTCGCTGCTGACCTTGCTGAAGAAAAGCGATGCAGAGGTGGTGTCTGCTGAATCCACAGTGTCTTCGTCCATCCAGTTGGCCTGGATGAAGCTCTTCCTGGGGAAGCCGCGCGTGCCGTGTGAATCTGCCAAGCCGCTACGACCCTGAAGAGAAAAAAACGCCACGAAAAAAGTCGGATGATGCATAACGAGCTGGTGCAAACTTTTATAGATGATAAATTAACCCAGAAATTATTGCGATAAATAATAATATTGTCATTTTGAGACAAGTAAAATAATGTTAAAGGCAAAACAACGCACAAAAACAAAAAATCAAACGTTAGTTTCTAAAGAACACCTAACTCTGGAACTGGGAGACATTTCAAAACATCCAAAATAAATAATCAAAACAATAAAAAAAAAAAAAAATGGATTGATGGACCTTTTAAAAAAATATTATTGATTAGGCTCAGACAGAAAAAAAAGGCAGAGCAAAAGAAAACGTGCAAACTAACAAGAAAACTCCATTTGAATAACGTAACTAGTGTTTCTCCTGCTTGCTAGGAGGAAAACAAACAATTATGCACTGAAAAAAAGAGGATGGAAATCCAACTTTAAAAAAATGTGTTAATTTGTTATGTGTAATTAAATTATTATTTGATCGTATATTTCCTTGGATAAACTAAATTTGATTACTTGCAATAAATTCACATTTTTCATAAGTTGGATCACCTGTTTTCTTTTTTTAGTGTGCAAATTAAAATGATCAAGCTCCTTTTAATTTATTGTACGATTAATTGATTAGTTTATTATCCAATTGTAAAAGTAAAGTCATGTGAGAAATTTGTTTAGAAGTCAAGCAAGAACAAAGAAAACAAAGACAAATGATGAAAGACTGTTCACATTTTTTTGTTGTTGTTTTGAGTTATTTTTGGTGCACAAACTGCAAGTACTTTTGTTCCTCGTCCAAGTGCAAATGTCTTAGCAAACTTGAAATAAGACAAAACTGACATACAAGTAAAATTTCAGCAAGACATAGAGGCTTGTTTTAAGTCAATAATTCATTAATATTGATTTTAAAAAGTTCTAGTTCCATTGGCAGATTATTTAAGTCGTAACAAGACATTTTTCTCATAAGTTAATTTATATGCCAACAGAACTAGAACTTCTTCATCAATATTAAGGAATAATTTACTTAAAACAAGCCTCTTTATCCTGTGAAATGTTACACTTAAGTCACTTTGTCTTATTCCAAGTGTAATAAAATATTTGCACTAGAAATTAGACCAAAATTACTTGGTAAGGTGTTGTGTTTTTGCAGTGCAGCTCACCCTCAGCAGGTTGGATGCGGCTCGGATGCTCATGCGGGCGACGGACTCCCTCTTCCGCCTGGGCAGGCGGCTGTACCCGGAGCGCTGGCTGGTGAAGGAGCTCAGAGAGGTGACCCCCGGCGTGAAGGGGCCCCCATGGACCGTGTGTGGCGTTTTGGGTAAACTGTCCACCTCATCCGGGTAACGGAAAGCTCTGCCTCGGGCCAGGGGGTCCACAATCTGATTTAAACACAAAATGAAGACAGGTCTCAACACAAAAGAAGAAGCAGGGCTGCAACTAATGATTATTTTAGTAATCAATTATTCTGATGATCATTCAAATAAGAAAAATGGCACATTCTGCAGATTTTTCATTTAATCACTTCAACTAATTTTATACAATATTAGAAATACATTTAAAAAGTACAAATAAATTACTAATTTCCTCTTTTAAATAAGAAAATAAACGTTTTATTGGCTAAAACGCAATACAATAGTATTCCTCTAGTAAACAGTTGATCATTTGTAGCAAAAGAAATAAAAATACTTCTAAAATCAATTATTTCTGTTTGACTAACATCAATACAGTGTTGGGCTACTCTGTTGATTATTGTTTTGGATTGTTAAATTATTATTGGATAGCCAAAAGTGCTCAATAAGAGATTAGGTTTTACAAAATTTTACCTTTTAATTTGAGGAGTTTTGGGTAGAACATATTTACAGAATAAGAAAGTTTATTCCTTTATTCTACATGCAAAATGTGATTTTTTTTCCCCCCCACAGTTTTTACTAAATTACTACTTAAATAGATTTTTTCTTTGCAATTAATTGGTTAATTATTTCAATAATATATTCATTATGATTAATCAGATTCATCCCTATAAAGAAGGGAATCTTTGGTGTAAAATCTCCCATTTGAGTTCTTGTGAATGCTGGCACTCAGCTTCAGAACATGTTGAATGTAGGTTACGCCGAGTCACACAGCGACAACAGTAGCCTACCCTCGGCAGCTTGGTGGTGGCTGGTGAATCTGGGTTCTGGTCCAAGGTGGATGCCGTCTCTGGTTCCCGGTACTGGGCCTTTAGCTTGCCGTAGCGCTGGCTGCAGTGGCGCAGGCTCTTCCTGTGCCACAGCTGCTGCTTTGTTTCACAGTCTTCACCAACACCAAACCACTCGGCCGCATTTCTGAAGGTCAGAGGAGAGGTCACAGGTACAATAAATACAGACACTCAGTAATGCCGCATGCCTACTTGACATTGTAAAGCCTTATAATATTCCAAGACCTTACAGTGGATTAAGCAATCTTTAAAATATTGACCCTTTGCTCACGCTCTCTAGAACTTCGCCCACTCCGTGTCATGATGGATGTCAAAACAACTAAGACGCTCCTTTAAAGCTACTCTAAAAACAGACATCTGTAACCTAATATTGCTTCTATTTAGTTGATTTCACTTTAAAAATGGTCACAGGATGCTGCGCGGTCGGCTGTACAAGCAGAAAAGGACGCAAACCAAACCTGTTATTTCGTTTTCTAACTTTTAATGAGGAAAGATACTGCGGTATGGAAGCCCGTTTCCGCCACTCTGTTAAAAAAATAAAATAAAATAAATTCTCAGATACTATCTCATTATTTTGAGATACATGCATTCTCATATTGAGAAATAATGAGATACCATCTCGTTATTTTTGAGATACTATCTCATTATAATGAGAGAGTTTATTTTTTATTTTTTTAACAGAGTGGTGGAAACGGGCTTCCATAAACTTTACTCCTTGTAAGCACAACTATACCAGTTTAGACTTTGAGCAACTTGCTAAAATTGTATTGTGTAACATTAAAACATGCTTGGCTACGACTGTATCGATGGCAGCTCTCCTTCTCTTCAGTGTTTGTAGCTTCTTGGCGCAGCTCCGCGGTCCTGCTACTCTTAGCTTCACCGCATCAGTTCAGCGTTACAGCGGCTGATGACGTTGCTGTGATTCACTTGTCTGGTGTCTGATTTTCAAATATTTTATGTTTTATTGAGGATTTTTGTACATATGTTTTGCCAGTGCTGTGATCATGTCAAAGCAACAACTTATAATAAAAAGTGTTTTATTGTCAGTCTGGATGCTGCACTCTTCCATGGAAGGACAACAGAATATCGCTCTTATAAACATGCAATGTCTAAAATCACGATACTCACCGTGTATCCCTCAGAAAAATTAACTAAGTTAAATAAAGAAATCCTTCCAAGGGTGATACCATAGAGAGTGTTCATTTTATAGTTAGCATCGGTGATGAAAGCGATCCGGTATGAAACGGTAGTACTACAGCACTTTTGAATTTTAATTATCAGAATACCGGAATTGATTCTGTTGTTTTAAAAGGTTTAAAACAAAGGTCAGTCTGCTTTTCTCCATCGATACGCTTCCCGACCGCGGGTAAAAAAAACAAACAAAAAAAAAAACGACGCGCATGTTGCGCAAAACTCTGAAACAGAAAAACCAGGTCGTTTAACAAACTAGATGTGAATCAGGATCAGAGAATCCGGCGCTGGACAGTGAAAAATCAAGAGCTTATAGTGACCGATCAGGTGAAACTCATGATGATTAAGCGGCGCAGCAGGTGAATGGCATGATGAAGATTACTGGTGGTGAGAGTCAATACAAACGGGAAAAAAATAAAACTAGCAACAGGAAAGAAACTAAAGAAGACATAATAAACCAAGAGAGGACAATAGTAATCAAAGAAAACTAAATGGAAATGAATGAAGAACAAAATGTAAGAATAAACTAAGAAACTAAAGATAGAGGAATAAAGTGGTATGAAGACCTTTCGAGCAATAATTAATACAGAGGACTGTATGGCAAGAACAGACTGTTTTCAGATACAAGGTAAAATAATATTGTTGAAGTGCCATGAGTTTGTTGAGACCACATCTATTACTTAGAATAAATATATTTTACAGATAATAACAGTAAAAATGAGCTTATCGCTTATTTGTTTTTAATTACAATAGATTTGACATATTTATTCCTTCAATATTATTTTTCATGTCAGTGTTAATGTAATGAAGCTGTTCAGTGACTCCATGACACTTTCAATTTGACTCATTAGGATTTGATTAAGAACCAGCTTTGTTCTTTGTAGTTTCTGCCAAACTATTAATCTATAAATCAATAGACGGGTCTAAAGATAAAATCCATGTTTCTGTCCCACGCTTACATGGCATTAAAAGGATCTGGAACTTTTGTTTTTCCAGTGAAAGCACTGGTTTACACAGTAAATGCCATGTGAGTGAAATTTTATGGATAATACTCTGATGTCCCATTCTCTCGAAGGCAGCACAGAGCTGCACCATCAGAAACTGACAGAAACACTGAAGAGAAGAAGAGTTACGATTAATATAGTTGCAGTTATGTCCATACTTTAATGTTGCAGAGCTCAGTCTTTATGCATAAAGTTCAAAGTTTAAACTGGTATTGTTGTACATCTTTTATCTGGTCATTTTGTGCAATATTTAACAACTAACATCAGAAAATGGCACAGAACAAGAATATTTTTTTCCACTCTGGCTGCTGATAGGCCTACCGATTTTAACTTGAATGTCCATTCATTGCATTTTTCGTAGACGCTTGTAAAAATAATTTCTATTCCCATTGCTTTTTTGTTATCTGGGAAATTATTTTTGATGATAAATACAGAAACAACCATAAAAATCAAATCAACAACAATAGTGATAGTAATATTAATAATAAAATGACATTCAGTGCAAAGTAACCTACAAATTCTTTGATGGGGGGCGGTGAGGAACCTGGATAATGGATAGGGAGGCGCTGGCCCAAAAAACGTTGAGAAACACTGGGTCAGATTCTCGTCTTTTGTATGTTTTTAATCCCGCTCCGGTGTAAAGAGACATATGACATAGTGACATAGTGACATAAATTATATGGTGTGAATTCAGACAAAGTCGGTAATTTGATCAACACGTCAGGAGGGAGGAGGTACGGGTCGGTTTCTAAGCTAGCTGTTTTGTAAATACCGCCGTCTATGAGCCACAACCAGGTTTGTTATGTTCACAGACAAATTAGCTCGACTCAAACAGGTAGAAGCCATGAAAAAACGGGAAAAAGCAACTTTAGAAAACAATTTCAGTTGCTCAGTTCAAAACTCCCGACATCCGTCATGGCACCTCAAATGATTTAGTGACGTAGTTGCAAAGGGTCAATAACGGCTGCATTTTGTTTCTGCAATAATTTGTAAAAACATTAAGTATCACATAATACCCAGCTTTTTAAGCATTTACCAGCAGGAGCAGCAGCTTACTTTCGGATGCTTTGTGAAAGGGATGTTTGTCTTCCAAACTTCGACCTTCTGTCTCTGGCTGAGAAGTCGCCATCGTCGCCTCCAGCGAAGCTGTCGGATGTCGAACCAGGACCCCGGTGGCTCACGCTCTTTTTCAGCGACGGTCTGAGAGGCTGAGCAAAACAAAGCAGAAATGAGGCAATGAAAGGCCATCTCAGGTTGAATGTTTCCTTCCTAAAAATACACAAGAAGCTGAGTTGAGTCATAGGAAATTACACTCTCAAAACAAAAGTTTAGAGCATCCAACCGTAAAACAAATTGAAAATTGTCATTTTTACAAAAGAAGATGATATATTTCACATTGTCATTATCAAACAAATAAAATTAAGCTAAAACATAAAAGTAAAAAAAGTAAACCTTGGGCATCATTCCTTTCTATGATATTGAAACACAAAGAAAGATGAACACATGATTCAAGAGCTATCTTACAGAAACAGAGTGAAGTTAAATCTTCTAAAAATTCAAAAATACTTTATTAATCCCAAGGAGAAATTAAATGTTGTAACTCATTAATTCTTCAAGAGTTATTGTAGAGGCTGATTGCTGTTGGCAGGAAAGATCTCTTGTAGCAGTCTGTATTACAGTGAATCTGAAGACGCCTCTGACTGAAGATACTCTGTTTTCTTAAGACAGTGTCATGAAGAGGATGTTCAGGCTTGTGCATAATTTTCCTGAAAGTTATGGTGGGGATGGTGCTGTCCACACAGAAGCTTAGATAGTCCAATCAGTTTCTTCAAAACGAGCCCTGAGATTGTTAGAGAACCGCAATAGATGCAACGCAGAGAATCATTTGCAATCGACAAGCTGGTGGGAGTTGAGGGTGGAGTGGGTGGATGTACAACAGTTTGAGGCTCATGCATGAGTTCACATTACATTTACATCTTAATTGCTCTACTTTAGGAAGTAGTTAAACTGCAGCTTCCTCGATTGAACCCTTATCCACTGCCTGCTTGTGCCTGTGTGTGCGTGCGGCCCAGAGGGGAAAACGAACCGTTTTGTGTTCATTAGCTACCAGACGGCTTTAACATATGTCACTTTGGCTGAGCACAACACAAATGAAGGTAGAAGAAGCATAAAATGTGACTTGATTAAGTTTTAAACCTTCTTTCTGGTCTGCTGAACCAGCATGCTCCCTAGCTGGCATCTATTGAGACATCTGTAAAAGTAGCGACATTGTTTTATTTTGTTTCTTTCGTCTGGAGCAGCTGGACATTCGGTACTGACCGTGCTTCAGTTCATGTTTGATAACTGATTGATTGGATGATTACCCAACTTGGGAACATTTTGTACTTGTAAAGTTTTTTATTTTGGACCAAACTAAAAAGGTTAAGGTTTCTGCTGCAGAGTGTAGGAAGAGCTTTATATCTCAAAATCAGATTTGTGCTTCTGGTTTGCTCAAAATGAAAACTTATCTAATTAATTGATAATTAAATGTATTATTTAGCTTCAGAAAGCTAATTTTGTTTCTTTTTTTAAATTGTAAAAAGCCAGGTCTTTGGTTTTGTAGGCAGAGGAAAGGCTTTAGCTGCTCAACCTCTCACAGCAAAGTTGGTGGAATCAACTGACTCACTCACTCTTTTGTTACCTAGCAACTCACTCATTCTTTGGTTGCCTAGCAACAAAGTTTCTCCACCGTGCCTTGAGAAAAAAAAAATCAACAGCATGGATTGAAAACTGTGGAATAAAGAGGAAATATCACACCACCAGTTTGACAGCATTTCAGATACTTAAAAACAAACAAACAACAAAAATCTACAATTATCAATATCAACCGATATGAAACATTTATGTTGTGATTTTTTTTTCCAGTCATATTGTCAAGCCTTACTTAAAACTGAAATAAAATGGTTCTTTAAAAACAGACTTCCTAAAGTTGATATAGTTTTTTAAAAGGCTATAAAACACTTGTGGCTCTAAATGAGTTTTATTTAGCTAGCTAAATAAAACTGCATTTACGGCAAAACTGCATCTGGATTAACCCAACTAAGCAACAGAATTTCCTCTGTGAAAACGGTCTTCCCTTTCAATATGGTGAGTCTCAAACGTTAACAAAACAGTAGAGATTGGAGAGAACGTGTAACGACGAATCAATGTTTGGGCCGACCTGTCTGGCAGAATCAGCGGCCATGGTGTCGCTGGGCGGAGGAATGGCTATCGTAAGGCTGGGAGGCTTCTTGCTCTTCAGACGACTGTCTCCTTGCCCTCCGTTTGGAGGCGGCTCGCCCCCTACCTGAGAATCCATGCTGTCAAAGTGCTGAAAATAGAGAAATAGTAAAGAAAGTTAAGTTTTTACTGCAAGACATAGCAAGTTCAGACAATATGGAAAATTATGCTAAAAGGAACCAAAATTATGAAAGAAGAGCCATGTGAATGTGTTACAAAAAAAGAGTAAATGTCTCAGATTTGATACAACCTATTTATATATATCTTATTGTGTATTTGATAAGAAATAAAGATCAAACAGTAAAAACAATAAAATGAGGAAAAAAAGATATAACACTACTTAATCAAAAAAGTACAATATTTAAAAATTGGTACAATTCTGGTTCATCTTCTTAAGCCTTGAAACAAATATTTTAATTTCAGTTATGATCGTTAAAAAAAATAAAATAAAGGCCTATTTATAAAATTAAGACAGAAAAACAGAAATGAGCCAAACTGAGTTCACACAGGAATCAGAATGGAAAATGTTAAAAAGAAATTAAAAAAGAGCGATATTGTGGCTATCTTAACTAGCAAAGTGGAGGGTAAATTATACAACAGTAAGGGGGGAGAAGTGACTTAAAAAGAATGCGGACTTTATTTGGTCTTAGAAGTACAACTCAATAATGTTAAGTATTAAACTGAATTATTTAGCAATAAAATGTGCTTGAACAGATGTTACACTGTGTGGAAGTCAAATGGCAGAAATTAATATTTTTCTACACTAAATGTTTTTATACTGTAAGAAGTCATACACTTGTCTTATTTACTGTCTGTAATAATGATTTATTAGTCAACGTTTATTTTTCCAGATCCATAACACAGCAGAGACCAGTCAGGATTAACAACCAGTCAGGTTTTTCCTGGATGATACCATCCACCAGTTTTCTTTGGAGTCTGAATTCAAATCTTAATCTTAAGTTATTTAATTTTTTTCTTCTAAGAACAATAATATAAAAGTGAAGAAAGTGGCGTAGTTTGTTTGAAAGCAAGTTTTGAATCCAACAGAAAATGAATATACAAGATTATCTCCACTTGAGCATCACAGCATTTGTCTTAAATATTTGTCAGACTTCTTATTAAACACAAAAAATTTATTGATTGATCGGCCTTTATTTCCCTGATTTTGGTTGATCGGTGATCAACTGACACATGTGAAACCGACGTTCTCTACTTCTGCAAACGTCTAAAAATCAGCTGTTGTCCACTTTTGCTTTGCTGTGAGAAATGAATGCTGAGTCGGCAGGTTGGGTTTTTTAAAGATCGGCGATCGGCCTGAAAACTGCAATCGGTGAACTGTAGGTTAAATGGATTTAAATAACCAGTTTCCTGATGCATATTTCTTGCCGAAGCCACTGTTGATGATTAATCAGCAGTGGTTTTGACATCAAATACCCAAATGTACGGAATTGAGTAACAAAATCCTACTGAAGGAAGTACCTAAAAAAATAAAATCCGTTACTCAACTTCAGCTGCTTAAGCGATTTAAGACGAATTGCTTCGACGGCTCACGAGCAGAATCAAAACAAACTTACATATTTCAGCACACCCAGCATGTGAAACACCAGCCAGTCTATTCCTGCAGCTCAGATTGCATCGTCAATGTAACAAATAAAATATTTTAAGCAAAAGCAAAGCCGACGTGAACCCACCAAATCACAAGCCTTGCTAAGAAGCCCATTGTGGTCCCGAGTCGACGGCCTTCAGAGTTGCGGTTTCAGAAATCAATGCGACGGCCTGCAGGCCTGCATCCGACAGGAACGACAGCAGCGCCGAAATCTGAGCCAGGCTCAGATCACATGGCTGCCATTGCAGAGCGGAGGAATGGCTGCACGCCCTGACATTTACTATGACCCACGACTCAAACACTACAGTTCACCAGTCGCTTTACAGTGGCAGTCGGGCCATTTTTTCATTTATTTTTTCCAGTTATGCGTATTAAATAATTTAAGGTTTATGCAGAGCTGATCGAGTCCTCTTCAGGCAGAGAGGAGGTTACGGGAAATCCAGCCTGCGGTTTGGGGGGGAGGCAGCAACCCACCCACTTAGATAATGAAATAGAAGGAATTTGGCTAATGGACAGAGAGCTGGAGTGGCAGAGAGAGACTGCTGCTGCGCGCAATTTATCAATACAGACACTAGATAGGCTGCTGCTAGCATCCACAGAGGAAAGTTTATGCTTCTGTAATGCAGACTGTATTCTCCCAGGGCAATACGGCAAAAAATAACAGAGAACCAAAGATCTGAAGTGAAGCTGAAGATTATTTCTGCATATTTAAGAGTATAAAAAGGATCATTACACATAGGTGCTTTATCTTAGAAATCAATACAATAAAATTCAATGACTGACATGTTTGGTTTTAAAATAGAGGTAAAATTGATCTTTGAACATTTTTACAGAAATTGCTTTTTCACAACTGCATTTGTACAGTTTAACCAGCAAAACCAATCCAGATACTTTTATACTTTTATCATCCAGAGCTACATGTGGCTCATTTAAATTCAAAAATATTTAATTGATCCCTTCCACCGGCTCTTCTCTTCTGATTATACATGCAAGAAAAAACATGTCATTTTAGAAGTTTTTCCCGTATGTTTTTTTTTTCTTTTTTTTTTTACAAACTCTGCATTCAATATCTACACAGGCTTATAAAAGTAACTAGCTTCAAGCTATTTGTTCTCTACATCTATATTTTTCAGTTCTGTTATTGCAGTTTCAGGAACTGTGACTTTGTTTCTCTTCCAGGAAGAGTTTTGCAACCGGCAGACCAAAGAGGCTACAAGGGCAGACCCAAACGGGAACTCAATCTCAGTTTCTGTGCAGAAACTGTTGAAATTATGAATTTATGAGTGAACAAACATGAAATCACCACATACTTCTTTTCTGAGATTTGTATGAAAGTAATGAGATATTAATCTTTTAGTTGTAAACATCCAAATGGTGCAGAGTGACATTAAAACCTGCTAACATTTAGCTTAAATTGGCTAACTATGGAATAAAAACTACAAACATGGCCTAAATAATGCAAAATTTAACTATAGTCTACCAGTACAACAGGCATCTACTGACCAAAATTATGAATTAGCTGAACAAAAACAGACAAAAAAAAAACATCAAACAACCTAATAGAGTGAATAAAGTAGCGACTCATTCTGAACTTGGAGACAGTATAACGTCAGGCCTGAAGGTAATAGCAGACATTCTCCTAAAAGAATGTCATCAAGGTGGTTGATAATTTTTCTTTGCATTTCCAGGGACCTGTTCAGATGTAAAATTAGGTCACAAGCCTTTTCTGTAAAGTCCAGAGGTCAGAAGTCTTTAATCGTCTTAAATCCTGAATATTTCCCATGGCTTTCAAGTGTCATCTTGATGTTGTGATGTTTGGTTTTTTTTCGGTCATTGGCAATTGGACTGATTATAGAGTGAATTATTGATTCAATTAGAACTGAAAACGAACTCTGTTTATCTGAACTGTTAATGTTATTCACTGTTACATGGTGTTTGATGAAATAGGGCTGGACACATGGTCAATATATGATAATAATAACTATATATATCGTGCTAGACACATGATCAATATCAATAGATGATAGATCTGATAAAATATTTAACAATTTCATTGAACTCCAATCCAGAACCGCACAGCATTCTGGGAGATGTAGGCAGAGGAAAGCCTTTAGCTGCTCAACCTCAGCGAAGTTGGTGGAATCAACTGACTCACTCTCTCTTGGTTACCTAGCAACTCACTCATTCTTTGGTTACCTAGCAACAAACTGTTGAGTAACTGCCACAACAGCAGTGTCAAGTTTCACCACTGTTCCTCATAACTGCTTAAAGTTAAACGATGGCGTAATGAAAACTCTGGATAAGAGAGGAAATGTCACGCAACCACATTGGCAGAACTTCAGATATGTAAAAACAAAAACCAAATCACTAATTATCAATAACAATATGATATGAACAGCTTATATCGTGATATGTTTTTCAAATATATTGTTCAGCCCTACAATGAAACTACAATCTCCAAATGAAGAATTCATCCTCAAAGATTGATTGTTTTTTTTAGCATTTGTGAGGCTGATTTGATTACACCAGACTATCAACGCTAAAACAAAAACACTTCTTTGAACTATTCAAACTTTTAGCATTTTTAATTTGATAAACAAATTAAACCGAAATATGTCCTCTGAACACATCCGTTTTTCAGTTTTAAACAGTGGATGCTGATTCATCCTTCTCTAGCGGTGACGTCACACAGACCCATGGCTGCGTGCAACCAGGTTCCAGTTTCTCCCCGCTGGGACGGGAAGACCTGACCATGGAAATGTATTTATTCCCATCCTCAAGCCAGTATAATCCTCTATAAAACCTAAAGGAGGACAGGTGATTCAGTCAGAGGTATGCAGCGTCTAAATTAGTACTATAAAACCTAGAAGCACAACCATGTTCCAATTTTCTACATTACTAAAGACACCAAAACTAAACAAAAATGGAGATATTGGCGAGAGCTTTTTGTTCAGACAACAACTCTCTTCCACTCACTGTGTATTTTTAGGATTCTTCACACGTCTGAACCAAGGGAATAGATGAAAATGAATACTATCCGCCTTCAAAGCAGTAAGGAGCAACGCTCTTGCTGCTTTCTACATGGAGGGATATCAGCAATCCTTTCTGAAGCGCAGTGTTGCGACTGCCAAGTTCAGGCTTTTGTCCTCCTTTCCACTTCAGGCCTTTACTTGGCAGAGAAACTAGATGTGGTCGATCTGAGCTCACAAATTACATAGGTGAAAACAAGTAGTACTGACATTTGTACGCTTACTACAGTGGCTATAGCTGTTCCTGTGAACAAAAGCTGAGGACAAAAGATGATGCATTAAACAATCAGCAGGCAGACTGTTATGAATATTCATCATCAACAGTCAGACTCATTTGTTCACCATTTACCTTGATTCATCAAGCCTAAGCTTTGTGATCAATTTATCACTAAATCCATTCCACAGCATATTGTATTTCCAACAAAGAGGAGAAAAGAGGGAAAGAATAGGAGGAGTAGACTTTGTTTGTTGATAACGTCTGCATGATAAAACACTCTTTACAGCCAACTCCTATTTCAGCATGTTCCCATTTCAGCATGTTCCTATATTGAGATTCAATCTGAAAGCATCCATGTGTAAAAATCTGTGCTTACTGCGACATCCGTGCCTTGATGATAAATCTTGCTACGTACACATTAGGACTGGAAGATAGGGCTGAAAAACATACCACGGATTAAGCGTTTAATATCAGTCGATGTTGATACTTATTGATTAGGTTGTCAAAATGGTCCAATTTTATTCACAATGTTCACACCACTCCGCTTTTTAAAATTATTGTTAAGCTTTTACGAGGCATGGTGGCGAAACCTTAAACTACTGCTGCGTAGGTGACTCAACAGGCTGTTGCTAGGTAACCAAAGAATGAGTTAGTTAGTTAGTTAGTTGATGCCACCAACCCTGCTTAGCTCGCTGTGAGAAGTTGAGCAACTAATGTGTATCCTCTGCCTACATCTCCCAGAATTCTGTGCAGTTCTGGATCATGGTTCAAGGAATATTCTGTACATCACATACCTACTGTGATAAATATTGTTATTGGTTTTTTTGTTGAACCCCACTACAAATATGTATCAGTATGTTTAAATGCTGGGCACCATTTTATTATATTACGGATCTAATTAACTTTTTTTGTTTTATAAAAACAGGAAAAAAGAAAAGCTCACCTTTTTGTGTCATTAAAATATTGCTTTCTGAGTTTAATGTTGAGCACATTAGAGTGAAAACAAACAATAAAAAAAACAAAAAAATTGAAATTAGTTTTGGATTTTTATCTAATAAAGTTTCTCTGGCCCAGCAGTTCTTTCCACGTCACCACTGACTGCATTGATACTGAAACTAGTGAACTCTGTGGCTTTCTACCACACAGTACCAAACCAAAGGGTGTGGTTGTCAATGAGGCCTACTGGTGTCTACGAATGGTCCCTTCACAGACTGAAAAAAGGCTTTGAGTTTCCACCAGGCCAGACCTCAGTCAAGGTCAATCAAGCTGAAAAAAGTCAGTTCATGTCAACAGCCGACCTAATCGGCATGTCTTCTTTGCTGCTGATTATTCAGAATGTCATGACGAACCTGAATGTGGTCATTAAAAATACAATACTGCTCTGGTTTACCTCATAAGCTTCAGTAGACTGACTCTGTCCTAATATATAGTGGTGTGTTCAAAACAATGCTGCGTAAAAGCACTTGCCTAAAGATATGAATTAACAGAAATAGCTGTCATAGATTTGTTATTTCTTAAACAAGTTTTCTTATTTTTGAGCAACATACTCAGATGACAGCAGTATGATAGTCTGATGTGGTTTGTGACTCTAAATGAGGAAGCGACCTTGAGATTAACTGCTTCATCAGTTTCTCAAGAGAGTCCTGAATACTGAACTTCTCATGTGAACTAATGTACAGCCTGTAGTCAATGGCTGTAATCCACTATAAGAGTGAGTTAACTAACGAGCTATCCAGCTATTTGTCCATCTGTCTAGCAAGACAGATGGGCAGCTAGCTATCTGTCTCGATATCTAGATAGATGGCTACTTAGCTCAGTCTATATAGCTAGATAGACGGCTAGCTGGCTAGCTGGTTGTCTAGGTAGCTAGACAGATAGCTGGCTAGCTATTTAGCTAGAAAAATAGCTAGATAGTTTGTCAGATATATAGATTGTAAAAAGTGAAATTCACATATCCAGTGGTACCAACCTCAAATGATTCCACAAAAATGCAATGAATAACAAAAAACAGTATTAACAAAACTAATGAGACTGAAAAAACACAAAATACCACGCTATAATAGAGTATAAAAAAGCCTAATTGCCCTGGGAACAAAACATGTTCTCAAGTCTTCCAACACGTTGCTTTGGTAGTGTTAAGATGAAGACATTTCCTGTTGCGCTAATTTAAAATAGAATTGGCTGCGATAAATACACCATCATTATACTAATGTCAGCACAGAAAAAAATTTCCCATTATGATATGGGACATGTCCTGCTAAAGATGCAAGGACCAGCAGCATAAAACATACATGCATGTTGACTTCCTGAGTTCACAACAGTCGGAGGCAGAAGAAACCAACTGCAGATTTCAGTCTGACAATATTTTATGTTCATCAAATATATCAGATGAATGCATCAATGCTTTCCACGCTGCTCTAATCATCAAATAATCAAAACTGAGGATAGGCCTGTATGTTTGTATATTATAAACAATAAATCAATTAATCGCACGATAAATTAAAACTATCAACCTCATTTTAATTATCGGCATTATCGTCTCTTCCGGCCTTTTTCTCTTTCTGTTAATGACACTGAATGAAAAAAAGCTCAACTCCGGTGCTCTCCACTGACCCCCCTTCCTCATTTCCTTAGTGTAAAGCCCAGCGCACACTACACAATCTTAGAGCTGTCGGCCGATTGTCAGCCCATTTTCAAAACCTGACAGACCACACATTAGCCGACAGAAATCCTAGGTATAACTGTTCGATCGGGTTTGTTCCTGCCGTGTGGTGTCCAACAATGGGCACAAAATAATGACTACAAGTCCAGTTAACTAATTTTATAACCAGGCATTAATCAATGCTTTACTACAATCTACCTGGAATGCATGTGGCTAGTGTCAGCGTAAAGTCCTGACTGAATGAAAATCATTAGAACCTATTTATGTCACGTTAACGAAGAACAGCTGAAAAGTTACCGGGTTTATCAACTGCGGTAGCAATTTCGCTCCAACTCCTCCTCTTGTCATGTCTATATTCTTTGCATGTTGAATAAACATTAATGTTGTTTCCAGTATCATCTCCAATGTCAGCTGGACTTTGGTTGCTCCGTGTCAGCCGTTTGGGATTCCCCTCCGTAATTTCCCCTCAGAAAGCAGGAGGGGAATCCGCGCTTTCTGATTGGCTACCTGTCACATTCAACAGGCTGCCTTAAGCTCCCAGTCCTGATTTGTGTCGGAGAGGCAACGACGATCTACCGTAACACACCACACACTACAGGATGATCGGTTATGAAATCGTAAACAACAATCTTAGAAAGACCAACGATCTAAGATTGTTGTAAGGGGAAAAATAGGAGCAAAAAATCATGTAGTGTGAACTATTGCATCAGGTAGTCGATGTGCCCATCTTCTCTATTTAAATCTAATTATTACTGAAGGGCAACATAATATACAGACTTCATAATCTGCACTCTTTGGGTTGAATGCAGTATTTATTTCCACTTTGGCTTTATGTTGTTTAGTTATTATTCTAGTACATTTTTGTTAATGGAGACTGAGAATATATTTTATTATTGTTTTTGGTTGTTTTGTTTATTTTGTTTATCAGTTCCAGCGTTAAGTGTTCTTTTGAAAATAAAGTGTATCTATCTTTGGCAGGAAATCGCATGGATTATTACGTCATTTCCATTAAATCAGTGTAAAAAGCTCTTCAAACAATATTATTGTTTATCGCAATAATTTTTGAGACAATTAATCGTTCAGCAAAATTTGTTATCGTGACAGGCCGAACTGAGAATGCCATACAGTAATTTCCTTTATTTAATCAGGTAAACCCCGTTGAGATCTAGATCTCATTTTCAAGAGGGACCTGAAACAAACTTCACTCCCCGTCGATTATGTGCTGCAACCCTCAGACGTGTCAAGTGTTTTTCACACCTTGCAGCAGTGGTCATCATCATTTAGGAACCAAGCATAAGTGTTCAAACGTCTAAAAAAAAAAAATAAAAGGGCCACATTTACCAGAAATTGATTGATGCATTCACAATCTCTCATATTGACTCTCTGATGCACTCTATCAATATTAACAATGCATCTTGACTTATTTAGCAACTCCTGTGCATTCTTCTCAGTCCTGTTCTGTTTGCTTTCACATACTGACTGCCATCACATTCCTGTTTAGTTTTACTCTACACCTTCCACAAACACTCAGCTCTGTGTAAGACTGTGCAAGTTTTAGCAATAATATTTAGCTAAAAAGCTCGCGCTGGAATGTGTGAGGCAACCTCACAAGTTTAGAAAGACTTGCATTTGATATTATCAAGAAAATCAAGAGTCATGGTGTTCTGTATTACCACAGTTATTGGGGATATTAATTGATAAAAACAGAGCTTAAATTATTTTCTAATTCAAGAGGAAGGTTTTAAAAATTGTCTGGTCTTAAATTTGTTGTTTTCATGTTCAGATTTTGTTCATGCAGGCAAAACCTCTTTTCGCTATTTCGAAAATTATTTCCACTCTCAACTGAAAGGGCAACGTTGCCTAGCAACCGTTCCGGCCAATAGAATGACAGTGTTCCTCTGGGCGGAGCCAATCTCCTTTGGGGTGCGCTTGTTTCTTCCTAGTGGGTGTGCCTGTGTGGCTACAATAGATAGCTGCATCGCCTCTTCTGGCTCTCCCCACTGGATAATTGAAAACAACTTCAGCTTTTTTTATCCGTTCTACAATTATCAAGAAGAATAATCATTTGTTTTTGTCAATTTAAGTGTTTTCCAGTCTGGTTAAACTTAGAGAAGAAGAAATAAAGGCAAAAGTGACAGGTACTCTGTGCTGTCTTCGTCTCTATTCAACCAAGCGCATCTTAAACTGCTGATACTCATTTTGATTTTTTAGGTTTGATTTTGCTATTGAGGAATAAACTTTTGAATATAGAAGACATTGGAAAGAATGTTTTAACGCAGCACCGACAAAGCCAGTTAAAAAAGATCTAATTTATTTTTTCTAGGTTTAAATATTTTTTTTACATCTAACAAATGAGCTGATATCCATATTAGTTACATACAGGTGCTGCATAAGCTAAGATTGTTAGTATGTTCAGAATGTGTTCTTCTGGGATTTTAAGGAAATAAAGTAAATAAACAGAAAAACAGTTATAAAGTTACAAAAACTGAATATAGAAAGCACAACTTGCACTAAAGCATTTTATTGATGGACTTTGGAGTAAAAATTATTGTAAAATGGCAAATGTTTGATCATCTATGTTCACACAAACGTAGTTCAATCCCAAAAGTTGTTGCATGACTGAAAAATTGGCTCAAAATGGGCGAAAAATCATAGCATATACTCGTCATATACTCATATAAACAGCCAGTTTGTGTTCTTTTGAGCTTCTACTATTGTAATTGTAATATGCTGAATGTGGGAATGTTGGCAATCTTTTGGAAAACTTTAGATTAAGATTAGATTTGACTTACATGGGAAATACGCATAGAGAGAAGCTGTTTATATCTAACAATACTCCAAATGCTAATATGAGAGGCCAGCTAAAATATCTATGGCTTAAGAATAACTTTTAAATCCAACTTTACTGTAAACTGTCCTGACACACACATGCACACATGCAGCAACACCGCCCGCACTCATAATATGAATAATTAATGACAATTCACCACAGAAAGGCTTTTTAAAGGCTTAGATCAGATTTTCGGGGGTCAGAATAGTGGGAAGAATCGACAGACGATGGCTCCAGTGGTAGCAGGAGAGAGTTTTATAGTCGTTTTTGTTTTTTACTGTTAAAAAAAGGAAAAAAAAAGGATGTGGATAAATTACAAGCCAACATAGCCATCAGACAAGCAAATCACTTTCAATATTTGGTAATAGTGAGTGTTATAATTACGTGGCTCAAAATATGACTAAAAATTATGTTATTGACCTACTTGCCTTTATAGAATATAGTCCAAAGTTTGAGTCATTTTATTTCTGTTTATTTATATATCCAAGTTGCACTTTGGTTGTTGCTGTGGGCGAACACAGATCATTACTGAGACTTTTATGGATTTGGAGAAATGACAGCCTGTCACACAACCTAAGAGTTTAATCAGGAAAGAGCGGTTCTTCTATTCAGAAAACAGCAATCAACTTAAAACTGGTGACAGAGAAAATGATTCATGTGACTAATGAAGCATGGTGCTGTTACCCACAGATTTAACCTTTTCAGTTTGATAAAACGGGATCGATCCAAAGACTCTTAGCAGCACTACGAGACTTTATTAATTTTATGCAAAATCAAATGATATCTGTCTGCTACAGGTAAGTGAAATATTTAAAATAACTTCATAGAAAGTGTTGAAGAAATTGTACATATTATTATCAAACATTTGCTATTTTATACTTCACATTACTTTTGTTTCCTTTACCATAAACATTAATGATGTTGTTGTGTTTGAATTGCTTTAATTCTGTTTCTGAGTTTATTTCAAGGAGGCCACTGAAAGGAGAAGTGGAGATGAGGTCATTGCAGTAGGTGGAGGTTCCGGCCGGGTGCAACAGATAAACGCTTGGCTGGAACTTCCTGTCCTCCTTAGATGCAAGGCCGAAGTGAAGATTGTATAGCTTGTTTAGATGATATGTGACCCTGACTCACGCTGCAGCTCTGTGATTGTGATTAATTTGCTTCTTCTTCTTTAGAGCTGCAGCGTACATGCAACCTAGGGAATGTGAGAAATAAAAAGAGAGGGTGCGGCAGAATGTGTTTTCAGGGAAGGTAGAGATTGTAACTGAAACACATCTCTGTCCGTTCTCCTCGCGAGTAAAGAGAATGAATCTAACTCTCCTTTGTCTTTCCTGTGTCTTGTATTTTGATGTTCTAGGTCAGCGGTCCCCAACCTTTTTAGTCGCGCGGACCGGTCAGCCCTTAGCTATTTTGCTGCGGACCGGGGGGGGGAGACACGACAGTACTCCGATATTGTTTTGTTGCTCATTCTGCTGCAAGTTGGCTCAATTTTGACGCGCAAGACGTAACCGGTACAATCCGGTTTAGGATTTTTGAAATAAAAGATCCCGCAGTAGTTCATTATTTCTTGCGCGGCCCGGTACCAATTGGTCCGGTGGTTGGGGACCACTGTTCTAGGTGATTCAAACCTGACAGAAAGTTAGTTTGAAAAACCCAAAGTATCCTTTTAACTTCTTACAATAAATAATTGATTTATCAATCATGAAATACATATATGTGCCTGTCAAAATAAATCAATTAATTGCATTCAGTGTAATAATTTTCATTTGCATGATTTATCATTTTTCTTTTTCTCTTTCTTTCTACTGAAGACTGTGAGACAAGTTTTCATTTCAGCGCTTTGGTCTCAATTAGAAATTTTTTTGAAGGACAATTTTGTTTAGAGAGTTTATAATTAATTTTATTTCTCGTTTCTGTTTTGTTTATTTATTTTGGATATTTAAAATGTCTTCCAGCTCCACTGTTAAATGTTCATTAGAATTTAAAGCTAACTGATTTTTGATAATGTGTCTCATAACAACAATATTATCGTTTATCGCAATATCTTCTGGAACAATTTATCGTCCAGCAAAATTTGTTATTATTATAGGCCTAGAAACACATAATTGTAAATTAGAACTTGTTCCACACAAATAGTAAGCTGGACACAATGGATTATGTTAGATAAATATAGCAGGATATATATTTAATTTAATGCAAAATAGAAAGTTTACAGAAAAAGTTATGGATTATTATAATTTGTGTTAGTGGGGTTTTATCTGTTCAAGTATGTCTGTCTAATAAGCTGAAAGATTTTACTGTGTCCATGAGTAAAACAGTAAATGTGACTGAAAATAGTCAAAGTTTCAAGTTGCTTTTCCTGTGTCTACTTTCCACCACAGCAGCAGTCACCGATACAAAATGACTCTCTGACAGAATACAAATATTTGTTTGTCTATTTGTTCATCTTTTTTTCTTCAAAAATTCAAATAATCCCAATAAAAACCCCTCTTGTCCAACAATCTTTCAGTGGGATCCCAAGCTGTTAACGGTCGGCCAGCAGGGACGGAGTGAGAGAGAGCTGGACGGTCTGCAGGCCGGCAGCCAGATCGCTCCAAAAGCCAGAGAAGAAAAACAACCGTTTGACTCAAACGTCCAACCTTTCTAGGACAACCGCGTCAACACACGAGCAACTTCCTATGATTAAGTTTCACATGATGGTTTGAACAGCAAGCTGGATGTAGAAAGTGAAAACAGATCTATAAAAGCAGCAGCTGAGGGAGAGCGAGCAGAGAGCAGAAGGCGCGGTGAGGAAGAGCAGCAGAGTGCAACAGCACTGCAAGCTGGTACTATTTCACAAACAAATCAAGTCTGAAACTGAAGGATCCATCATGGCGCAATGCAGATATTAACAACAAATTCAAAGAAATTTTGAAAGACAATGTTTATTTTAATTATCTCTGTGGCTGACTCTGGAATACAGCTAAACTAAAATTTCAACTTTTATACCAACAAAACAAATTCTGCCTAACATAGAGAAGAAAAATGTAAACAAAAACACTCAGTAGATGTCCTGATAGTGCTTGGGATTCTTGTGTGTTTTTACGTCTGTTAGTTTGGTGAATACTCTTGTCTATGTCAATCTCGTTTAAATTTAAATAAATCTTCACCGTGGCACGTCGCCATCTGCATTTTGGCTCTCCGCCTTCATCAATCATAACAGTAGAAGAGAATTCAGCACCAATTGATAAATAACATATCATTAAAAAGTTTTACTGTATTGAAAAACTGCATACAAGATAACAATTATACCACTTTACAATAAGACTCCCCCCAATACACTGGTTCCCAAAGATTTTCCCTATGGATTACAATAAAATCCCCCTCCAAAAAAAAAAAAAAAAAATTCACCTGGGCGCACACATCGTTCAGCCAGACATAAAGCGATGCACATATTTTGTTTTCAAACTTCACTGAAGTTTATTTCACACTTCTGGTTGCAACAAAACACACTACAAACCATCTTTACAGTGAAACACTTTTGTGTAACTGTTTTTTTTTTTTTTTTTATTCATCCGTACTGGTTCCCGCGCCCCCAATGCAATGGCACTGGGGGCGCGGGAACCACTGCCCTAATAGATGGCTAATAAATAGTTTGTAGAGATGTTATTTATCTCTAAACATGTTATAAATCATTAATAACTGTTTATTATGCATTAATTAGGGATGAGAAGGAGACAAAATCTACCAGTTTCTTGCTTATATATTTTACCCTGAGCTGTAATACTAAACATTTCAGACTACCTTGTAAGCACAATAAGCATTTGTAAACTTACTTTTATACAGATGTAAAACTTTAAAAACATTTTGAAAGAAAGTTGTGGTGTGGAAACTAAATTAGAATCACCCCTCAATCATGTTAATGTAACGCTGTTAAAGCTGGTAATGTAGGAGATTTATGTTTGTTGCATTCATCCTGAGCCGATCAGCTGTCTGATCAACCAATCAAACAGCAAATATCACCTTATTATCCAAGTGCTGCTTCACTAAGGACAAAATGACACATTGAATAATATGTGACATAAGCAGCTACAAGTTGTAAAATGTAGAAGAGTTTATTTTATATATTTATGCATATCTTCATGCTTTGTATTTTAGTTTTACACAAAGAAGCTGTGGTATTCCGCCGTTAAAACTCCATTATTAAACCAGCCTGTGACAAGTTACGACATCCCACAGTAGAGGAAACGCAACAGCTTTCTGTCACCTACAAAACTACTGTGGAAAGTCATGAGTTACGAATGAATCACAAAGAAAACAACCTTCAAAGCAAAGACTGACGGCAAGTTTTAACAAAGAGCAACTCGATTTCTGCTTAATGCTCAACTCAAACAAAACTGGGAGTGCAGATTAATTCATACTGTGCTTAAGTTTCTAAGCAGCACCAGTGTTTCAAGGATGAAGTTTTGTTATCTTTATTTAGGGATGTCATGATAAATTGTCCCAGTAATCAACAGTAATAGTCAGAGGCTTCTTCGACTTTGTTGTAACACAGTCTGCTACAGGAGACCTTTCCTGCCCACAGCCATCTACAATAACTCTGAATAATTTTGTTTCAACAACTTTTAATTTTCTTTTGGGATCAATTAAGTATTTTTAATTTAATTTGAATTCAATTATTGTGGTAAACAATGTTTTATGACAAATGTCAAGTAATATATTGATAGTGATATTGATTATTGCTGTGGCTCTTTGGTAGAGTAGTCGTCTTGAGATCGGAAGGTTGTAGGTTCGATTCCAGCTTCCTCCTGCCACATGTCGATGTGCCTCTGGGCAAGGCACTTAACCCCAAATTGCCTACCGATCTGCGTATCGATGTATAAATGTGTGTTTGTGAGTGCGACTGGGTGAATGTGGCTCTAGTGTTGCTGTTACTCTACCATTTAGTGCCCTCACTATCAATACAGACCAATAAACTTTAATTTGGTAAAAACATTCAATACTGAAACTTGAAGACATTTTAAATATATAAAAAAAACTGCAATAACCAAAAATAATAAATAAGACAGAAATAAAAAACAGACACAACTGGAACTATTAATATAATAGTTTATGATGTCTCTATAAACAAATTCCTCCTAAAAAATATCAATAACCAGAATGGAAGTCATCGAGATAATTTAATTTATCATGAGATTAATTGATTCATTGCTACAGATTAATCTATAATACCAACTTTTCTTGAGTACTTTAACTCGTTACAGTTTAACAACTTCTAAGTTAAGAGAAACTAAATTTCAAGTTCATCTTTTTTCACTGTTATTGATTGAATATTTTCCATCTTTCTCTTTATTTCAGTCTGTGACACTATAGTATTCAAACCCTTGATGACCGACATAAGATTGTAGGTGATAGAAATAAGTTCTGACTCAGCTGACCCGACTGAATTTGGTGCCAGCCTGTTTGTGTGCTCGGAGACGGAGCAGCAGAGGAAACCGCCTCCTCACACTCCAGTATTTTTAGGCGATGCCTTTAAAGAGCCAATGTTGCAGATTTAAAACAAAACCGTCTCTTAGTTCAAACAAAGCGGATCCATGTGTTGCACAAAGTCAGAATTCAGGTCCAAAAAGAACCAACAATCCAGTAAATGAGAAAAGCTGCACCTTTTTCCATGAATCTGCATGCCCAAACATGCGTCGCTGCATGCTGCTATAACGGCCTTGATCCCAAGCCAAGAGTTCCTCTCAGTCCTTCGCATCCCACCTACATAACTGCAGCGTGCGCTCACTCCGACATACACATCATGCATGTATGTCGCAATGTGTCACCCAAACTGCTAATCTGAGACATTCATGGCAGAAAGTCTTGTTAGCTAGCCCAGCTTGCATTGTGTTTCTCACTCACAGTCAGATACTGACAGCAGCGCCAGACAGAACACGAGCGGAGACGTTCTGTCCTCCAGGAACCGACGAGGAAAGAACAACTCTGCACCAACTCCCTGCAGCTCAGAGACTTTAAGATGCTGCTGGTAGTTTATAAATCCCTGAGCGGCACAGCACATTAAAGACCTGCTGCTGTTGTTTCAACCTTCCAGAACCTCTCAGCTCTTCTGGTTCTGGTTCCCCAAACCCAAAATCAAACATGGCAAAGCAGCATTCAGCTTCCAGAAACAAACTACTTTAAATCTAGACTAAAAACCCAGTTTGTGTTTAGAGTTGCTTTTGAAACATAATCAATGAAACTTCAATCAACAATCTGATGTGTAACGACGGCAAAATGTAATGTTTCAATTATTGATTTTGTATTTTTGCCTCTTTATGATGTAAAGCACTTTGAAAATCCCTGTTGCTGAAATGTGCTATACAAATAAAATGTGATTGACTGATTGAAAACTTTTTCTAACTGTCTGTACCACATGTGTCAAACTCAAGGCCCGTGGGCCAAATCTGGCCCGCAGCAGCTTTTTATGTGGTCCTCTAGACTACATCAATTTCCTCCAGTTTTTCACTAATGAGCAAAATTCATACAAAATCTATATTTGTTCTGATTCTACTGCATTTTTCTCTCAAAATGATTCAAAAACATTGGGTTTAAGTGAGTGCTGCCTCAGCTTTACTTAATGTCAAGTTATAGTCTGTGATTGATGCAGCAAGTAATAAAAAGTCACTTTTAATATCATACAGTAGCACAAATATTGTAAAAAAAAATTTTTATTTCTAAATTAGCACCATAAAATCTGTCATTTTGGAAGCAGAAATTACAAAAATCATTCACAAAATCCTGGAGAGACTGATTAGCGGGGAAAGATTTAATTTTAAGAAACACTAATGGAATGCAAAAACAAACAGCTACTTATTAATATTTTAACAGTTCAATGGGTTTTATTTATTGCCATGGAGACTAAAGGATTTTTCAAACATGCATGAAAGAATCAAAGCAACACTCCAGGTATGTTTTTCATGAGGGAATAAAATAAGATGAAAATCTCAAGAAGTCGATTTTACACAATCCTGTGCCTTTAATAGAAAATAAATGTTCTGTAGATGAGGTAAAAGTGAAACAGACTGGAATGAACATAATGCAAGTGGATGGGAAAATTACTAAGCACAACCTGCCATTTTATTTACCGTTAGTAAAATGAAGTGTGTGTTATGATGCTGCAGATTGCCGAGTGCTGCTCTATTGCCCTGATTTCAGATCCATTGACTTAAAGAGCAAAGTGTTTGTTCATTTCACTTTGAGTAAATTGATAAAACATTTGCATGTTATAGACAATGAATGTTTCCTTTTCTAAAGATCCAACCAATACAAATAACTACATTTTTTCTAGGACGGACACAGACACAATAAGTGTACCATTTCTTTCTGAATGCGGTTGTCCTTCAAGTCTTTTTAGATTGTAGATAGTTTTCTGACAGAGTGTTTCAGGTTAAAACATGTTCAGGGCTTTAAATAACAACCACCTGACCACCTCTTTAAAAACAGGTTTAACCACAAAAAACATCCAGTTTCTGTACAAACCCGAAACATTGCTGGGAACAACGCACAGCTAACAACACAGGCGCAGCTCAACGCATCACAACATCTCTCAAAAGTTAATTACTTTTCTTGAAATATAATTCCAAAAGGAAAACTTTTATTTTTAAACACAGAGCGATTTAGATGAGTCACAAAAGGTCACTGCTAAAGAAACTGGTTGTTGAGTTTCTGAGAAAGTCTGAATATTACGGAAGACCAAATAAATTAATGTTCATAAGTAGCTGCGTGAAAGCACATTGGTGGAAAGTTAAGTGGAAGGATAAAGTGTGATACAAAATTATTGCTTTTAAAGCAATAATTAGTCAATTCAAGGCATGGATGTTGTTCTCTACACGTTGTGATCAACGTAAAAGTCCCAACGTGGGATGACACGTTGAGGTCGAACACCAATGTTACCCTCTGGGAGGGTAAACCAGTGACCTCTGTGAACTCCACAGGAAATATTGGATTGCAAAATGAGTGTGATGTAGTAATTTGATGCAAAGCGAATACAGCGGCTGCAACACAGAGGAAAACAGCTGCATGATCAGAGCGACGCATTGCTCAACAATCGGATTCTGTCAGCAGGGTGACGATGTTGCACAACGACTTTCCTTGTTTTTAAACTGCACTGAATGCATTTGGACAGCATGAATGAGGAACATAAAGTTCAACCCCATGTGGAACATATCCTCAGGGGAAAATCTTCTTCTCGTTTTATTTTATTTATTTATTTATTTTGAACATGATAGTAGTATAAAATCATGCACAAGAACAAGGAATGCAAAAGACGCATATATACGTTTAAGCCACGCCCTTTTACAGCAAATCAGCCTGAATAATGAGGAGTGGGCATAATTTATCGTAAATCATTTATCATGATAAACTTCTTATGATAAAACTTCAGATTTACCATCATGATAAATTCCAGTTAATGATGTTTAAAGGGATAATATTGTGTAAAATCAACTTTCTTTGAGCTTTCCATCATGTTACAATGTTATCTCCTCTTCAAAAACATTCCTGGAGTGTTGGCTAGATTCTTTCATGCATATTTGAAAAATCTTTTAATGTCCTGTGGCAAGCCATGCAAAACGCCTGGTTGGACCAAGCCCCGCCTTCGAGTCACCCTCCCCTGCGACTCCTTCAGCTACTTCAGAATAGCCAGCAGCAATTAGCAAACACCTGGTGGGACTGCTGCACTCATTGCCGGAGTTACATCTTAGTGAAACCCTGGTAAAAATATCGTTAAAGGGTTAATAGAGGAGCCATGTTGTGGTGACTTCCAGAGGGAGGAGTTTTAGAGAGCAGGAGTTTTTAAAGAGACAGAGACCCAATTTTAAAGCGTTAAATTACAAAGTCCATTTTCTGTCAAGTCATATTTGATATACATATCATTTTTACAACAACTTAAGTTAACATTTATTTAATTTAATTACAATTTTTTGATAATTACTGAGTCAGTAGGTAATACATTTCATTAAATTGAGATGAGGGGTGAGATTAAATAAGCGTTCACATATTCTAACTCCTTTTCAAACAAAAAAGTAGTAATAAACAAATTATTTTGTTCTTTGTTATGTACACACATGTCCTTCTCTATCCTAAAATCTGTTTTAAATAAATAAATACAGAACATAGATACTTGATTGTGCTATAAAATGACACAATGTGCCTGGAAAATAAACAATTTGGCCGTTTTAAATTCCCCAAAATTGTCTGTACTGTTGGGATTTTTCCTTTTGTCATTTTCTCCAGTCTGTCGAATGAAAGCATAAATAAATACCAATAAAGTTTAACATATTAAACACTGATACAGCTGGTGTTAAATAATATAAGTCACATTTCTTTACAAGCATGAATGTTTTTCAAGACACTCACACCCATATAGTTACCTAAAAAAGTAGTAATTTTTTACTCTTGTCACTTTCATTGTTATCACAATAGTGGCACAAAATATTGTGATAAAACTTTAAGTCCACATGTTGGAAGGACGTGGTGATTTGTGGTTTTGGTGTTTACTGTAAATCTGTGATCAGACAGACACGAGTGCATGATTTTAGATAACCTACCAGTTCAACACGCCTGACTCAAACGAAAGGCTCGTTACCAGCCGTTAATGAAGTTGTGTTGAAGCAGGAGCGTATGTAAACTTCTGACTTTTAAGGAAGGGAACCATTGTTACAGTTTACCATAAAATTCCTTTACGCTTCCCTATGCTGACAGGATTTATGGAGATGTTGATTATGTTCCCAGACAGGACTTGGCACCTGTTTATATTGACAAAGGTACTAATACCTACTTTAATGACCATAGTATCACTGTGATACATTGGCAGGAAACTGGCATAAACAAAACCCTAAAGAGTTGTTGTAAAAGGGGAAGTTGACACACCAAACACAAAAAGGCTGAAGGCTGTTAAAGGGCGGGTATTATGTATTTTCCAGGCACAATGTGCCAGTTTACAGCACAATCAAGTTAAAGTTTATTTTTAAAAATGGGACAACATGTAAAATGAACAATTACATGTAATTATATGAGATTATAGCTAGGTGGCTAATTTCAATCTCTAGTCCCATTGGTTCAATTCTAATGAACATTTAAAACCAGAACAGGAAGACATTTTAAATATCCAAAATGAATTAACAAAAGAACAGAAACAACAAATAAAATAGATACTTAAGTCTCTGTAAACAAAATTGTCCTTCAAAATAAAGGCATTTTGAGACCAAAGCACCAAATTGAAGACTTTTGTCATCCATTTTTTGTAGAAAGTGAGAAACGATAAATCATGCAAATTGAAATGATTGAGTTTGATTTCTCCTGTGACTAACTGATTTATTGCCTATTGTGACAGGCCTGACTTCACAATTTGACACCTTGAAAATGGGTCTCTGTCTCTTTAAGAAGCTTTCCAACACTCACAACAATGCTTCTCATTATGCCGTTTACAACATTGGACTGGGAAGTAGATCCAATGATGAGCTCACCAGATGTGCAGGTCCACCAGGTGTTTAACTGCTGCTGCCGCTAGTCTGATGGAGCTGAGTGGGGTTCACCACACTGAAGTTTCTGTATACTTATTTTTATTTGTCTACAGCAGCTAGATTTCCACTAGCTGTGTAGCATCATCATCAAAATAATCAATAATCACTTGAAGTCATCACATCAATCTTATTTAGCTAATGTATACGAGTTGTACTTTCTGACCTGAATTACTGGGGTATATAACTGATTGCACTGTAGAAAAAAATTTAAGGATTTTGCCTTATTTCACAGTTTTCTGCTCTGTTTTCACAAAAGAAATTTTGAATGTGAAATGTTGAAAGAGATTTTGACAAACTGTTAATAACCCTGGTATAAAATGCACTATTGCATAATCACCACTGTGCATTTCCTGCAATTTAAAGCATCATGCTGTCTGTTGAAAAGAAAAAAACCTGCTCACTCTGTGCGCCTAATTTAAACAGACAAAACTTGTATGTGCACACAATGAAGCTTTTATTTTTTTATATAACTACTTCCAACACTTGCAGAATATTATTAGATGTGACAAAATGTTGCTCCTTGATGCATGGATGTAAAGCAGAAAACAGCCAATGTACCCTCTGAGGTAGAAGTAGCTAACTAAAACAAATGCTCTTATTCCCTGTTTGTATAAAGATTCAGCCTGATCAACACTTTGATCAAAATTATGGCTACAGAAACATCTACAAACAATAATAAGCCAGTTATGGTAATTTTTGCAAAGCATAAATCAATAGTGAACTTAAAGTTTCTCTCAGAAAAAAACCCAGAAATGCTTTAAGAGTATATGGTGTCTGACGTAATAAAAAAATAACTCCAGTAAAAACAAATATGTACTGCAGTTCTTCACAGCTCTGAAGCGAATGTTTGTACTACTTTAACTAAAAAGCACAAACAAAAGCAAAGGCATTGTTCTGCACCAGTAGGAGGTGATAACTTTCAGCTCAGCCAGAAGATTATAACACTTGAGAGACAAAGTCTCCATCCTTCACTTCAACCAAACCTGTCAAAATGTTTGGCTTGTTATACAACTCTATTATGAATAAAACAAACATAACATATTATGATGCTAACGTTCCCAAACTTGAAGATCTGTTGGTCAAACTCAACAGATCTGAAAACGCTAAACACAATAAACGTAATTTTATGGCTAAATGCCAATCGGTGTGGAAGAAGCCACAATTCCAAAGCAAAATTCAAAATTACTGTTTGAAAATGCAAATGTCAGCTGATTAAACTGAATTTAACAAATACCTTAGTCATATTTGGATGCTTTGAAGCCTGAGAAACACCAACCCAACTGTGAAGCACGGTGGTGGCAGTATCATGTTGTGGACATGTTTTACAGCAGTGGAGAGCTGGTGCACTTCACAAAATACCGGAGAACATGAAAAAAGGAAAATAATGCAGGAATATTGAAGCAAGATCTAAAAAAAAAAAAAGAGGTAAAAGGTCAAGGCCTAAGTGTTGTTGAGTTTCCAAAATGGACACCAATACTAAGCATATCACCACATTATTTGCAAATTAGCATAAATCATACGATTGAAGAGGCCACCACAAAGTCTTGACCTCAAGCCCATAAAAAATAGTAGCAGAGACTATTGAACGTGTGTGAACAACTTAGTCTACTAGCTTCATTCAGCTGCACTAGTTAGACAGAAAAAAGGGCCAAAGTTTCTACAAATTATTGAGAGGAAATTGTGGAAGAATGACCTCAAGTCATTCAATATAAAAGGCAATATTACTGATAAAAACCAGCCCGTTGTTCAACACTTCACTTCGTATAGTTTCTGTATTCTCTGCCATTGAGAAATTATTTTTTGATTGAAGTTTTTAATTTCACCAAATCACTAATGTTTGTCCGTAATGTATATAATGCGAAAGTTCAACACTATAAAGCTTACTGGAAGCAGCTTGCGCTGTAAACAACCATCCTCCACTGCGAAGAGAGACGTGCCGAGTCAAAAAAGATGGAGTTTAATGTTAAATATTTGGCCGACACGGACTGAACGGCTTTGTTTTCTTCCTCCGCCGCCATCGCTAAAACTACAGACTATAACACGTAAAACGGCGCAGAAAATCAACATTATTGTTCACAACTTCTTCTGTTCAATGATTGGCCTGGTTGAAATTATACCAAATGAATCCAAGGCAATGAGAGGAATCCCAGACGGAGCAGAGAAGGGAGATGAGAATTCAGTGAAATTACAAAGGATGGCAAAGGCTGGGCTAGAATACTAAAAAATGGCATGAAAACTAATATATAAACTAATAATTTTGCTAACATGCACTGAAATAAAGCTTTAGCTTCAAATGTATGCTATAAATTCACTTGCACAAATAGAGATGAGACAACATAAAAAAATTCCCACTTATTTTCATTCTATTCTAAATATCATAAGAAATGAACTCAGTTGCAATTAGCATGTAGGAAAAGGTACAAAGTTACAACATGTTTGGATCCAATCCTGATGCAGAAGTTGTTTTTTGTGAAGCTGTGCTCTAATTAATAAAAACTTTCACTGTCTAAACTGATACAGATCTGCTTTGTGGTTAAGTGAAACTAGTTAAAACTTTAAGATGTCTGCTGCAGCTCTTACCATAATCTGAAACCAAAGGATTTTTCTTTGCCAAGTAATTTCAAGGTTTGCAACAGGCTGTTGCGGTGTGATTTTCTCAGCCTGAGCAGTTTTCATTTTGTTAATCAACATTTAGTCTTAAAGGAAGTCATCTCACTTAGTTTTTTTGATGGCTGTACACAAGTCCATCAGTGGTTGTGGTAAAATACAGACCAGAGAAGGTCTTTCCTGATTGATACTGCCATAAGACTACGCCCCGAACTACCAGAGAGCCTCAGTTTCACACCAAAAATGCAGTTTTTCTCTAAACTCAATGGCAGTTACCACACCAGAACCTGGGAATCGGACACACAGCAGCAAAACATAAACAAGAACTCCCTCAAGTTCTGCTACTTCTTCTTTTTGACATCTCCCCTGATGTTGCGCTGCATTCTTACAAAACATATGCATGAAGGCTGTAGCATCACTTGTCACCTTCACACTTACAATGCAGTTTCCATAACGCTTTTTTCTGCTCTGTGTCTTTAGACAAATGGGTAAGAAAGAAACTGACCTCATATAAACAACATTTACCTAAGAATCTGTCACTTTCTTCTGTTTTCTCAGCACTAATATATTTATATTTTAATTGCTCTTTTGAAGCAGTTTTGATTTTTATGTCTGAAAGGTGATAGGTATTATTACTTACTACATTAAAATATAACACAACTACCACAGTAATGCCACAGCAGCCATCATTTTGACAATGCCACCCACTTTCAGCCACAAATGTTAATAAAACAAACAAATGCCACTGTGGGAGGAAAACGAAAGTACACATTTCCCCTGTGAACACGGAGATTAAAAATAGACCCATGTGGTTTTTTAGCTACTTCTTATAATTATATAGCAAACAAGTAAAACTGCGCACAAATTAAACCTCACTAGAAATTGTTAAGTATATTTAGTTAATGCTTTTAAAATGCACTCCCAAAACACAAAGAGGACCATGTGACATTCCCTTTAACAAATCTACAAGGAAGTATTGATTTGCACCTCTGAACTTTACAATGAAAAAAATTTCAAACAGCACACTGACCCAAATATGGGTTCATGACATCGCAAGAGGTGCAATAACCAAACCAATTGAGGTTTTTTTATTGGAAAGCTTTGAATATTCTCTCACCTGATGGTAGATTCTGGTCAATTGGGGACCAAAGTTGCAACATTTGTTACATTTTCAGCTGGTGTGGTTCGCTTTCACACCGCACTGACCTGTTGCCCTCCGCGCCTGTGGTGGCGCTGCACCGAGAACAACTGATGGTAACGACACGAAAACCTCTGAACAAGACCTTCCTTCTTCACAAAATGTGGAGTGGCATCAAATTTTAGTGATTCTAGCATTTATTTCATGTCTTTTGCAAAAGACCACGAGTCATTTCTTCTGCTAGTGCTAGACACACAGGTTTGTTTTGGTTATATTTACCCAGAATGCCCTGCGCTGTAGTCCCAGTAAGTAATATATGTATGGCCGTTGGATGGCCGTTCACTGTGAAACTGAAAATGAGAACAGATGGAGGGCTGTAAGGTGGGCAGCGCAGGAATATGACAGACATGGCGCCCAGAAGTAACTTTAACATTACGTATATTTTTATTGGCTGTGATGTTTAAAATAAAGTAGCGGGTACATTGTGATAAAGGAAAAGAACAAAAAAAGTCAAGGAAATGTGTTTCTATCACACAAATAGTGTCTCGATTCCAGGTTTTCAGCAAACGTTACAGTGGCCGATCTGGATAAGACGTGAACCGGCTTCGTGAAACTGAAAATCCAGCGCTAAGTCTGAAGCCACTTCAATAAACGACGAATCCAGCTAGCATTAGCAAACACCTAAAGACTTCTGACAGATTTCTCCAAAGATGCTGAACAAATAAAAGTCAACACAGAGCTTCGAATTACAGAAAACAACTAGAGATCAGGCTTGATGGACTCAGACCTGAACCTTCAGGGCCACAGAAAGGCGATTACAAAGTCAGCCTTCTGTCACCTGATAAACACTTCTAGTACTAGGAGGGCCAGGTTTTCAAGACCTGCCAGGTTTTCAAGACCTGGCAGGTCTTGAAAACCTGACGACTCTGATGGCTCAAATTAGCCTCCATTCATCCATTCTTCTATTCTTCTATTGTTCTATTGTACATGTGGTCGTTGACCGTCAGGCCAGAAGGTAGGGATGTGAATAGTCCATGTTGGGGGTGGGTATCTATGATACCTAACACTAGTCGGTTTAGTTTTGAAGCATACATGAAGTGTTTTTGGAGAGATGTGACTTTTTGCAGCTGATCCATGATGTTGTGCTGCATTATCCAGGTCATTTTGCCAAATGTACATAGAGTTTGCAAAACATACAATCTGTTTCAAAAAGTATGCAAAGGTTTTTCTAAAAGAAATTAGTAATGTTTCTCTTTGAAATAAAGCTAAGAGGGTATAAAATGACAGTTTAGAAATAAACTAACCAAATTAATTGTGTTGATCCACCTCAAAAAAATCATGCAAAAAGTGTAAGCAAAAGAAATCTGGGAGACTTTGCACATGCAAATTTGCATGCAGCCTTTTGTGCTGTGGAGGATAAATAGGTGACTGCTTCACCTATTTAGTTCACAAGAACTAATGGCATTTATTTCAGTCATAATCTTGCGGGGGGTGACCAAGGTTCCATCACTATGTGACAGCTGGTCAGCAAACCTGGCAAACATGATTGACATGGCAGCACTGAATGCACATGTGCTTTATCAGGCATGCATTGGGGTGCAGGAGAGACGGGTGGACTTCTATTTTACTGTCAGTCCTGCACTTTATATTTTATATTTAGATTTATATTCATATTTTATACTGTATTTTATTTTACTCACAACATTGGAACCTCAAACATTGTCCTGAGCCGTATGCAACGAAATTTCGTTCTGTATACACCCTGTGCATGCAAAATGACAACAAAGTCAGTCTAAGTCGAAGTCGAAGTCTAAGGAACAATTGTGCAACTGTGAGATGCGTTGAGGCCATTACCAGGGTACTTATAAGGTAATGGCCCTATTTACTGAACAAAAGCACCTGCTAGATAAAATCCTTCAGGTCATTTGGCCTGTCTCTAGACTGCATAGGTAGAAACACCAAATGGACTACCTTTGGCCCTCCTAGTAATTAATAATAATTAATATCTCAGCAACCCAGGGGCTTTTTATCCCCTCAATTACAGCTCATAATTTTAAGAAATGTTCTGTGTTAGTCCACTGTAAGAAAATGTAGTCATGTGTCACTCAGACTCATTTTGGTTCAATTAAAAGTTTAAAAAGAGGTGAAAGACCAAAAAGGGACTCGCGGTATGTTAATAAGTCTTATGAAATCACAGAGAAGTGGTTTATATGACACTTCATCATTTATGATCATCTCCAGAATTAATTGAGATACTTAACTAGCAATAGAAATAAAAGAAAATGGTTTTAATAATACAGATTTCATATGGAAGCAGGAGGATGAAATTTAAAAACAATTTAGAAAATATTTTTTTCTTCAAACTCAGAAATTTCCCAAGGTTTTCTTTTTTAAAATATTTATGAGACAAATCTCAAAATTTCAAATTACTGATGTTTTCCCCCAGCAAGTTTCATACTTTTAAGCTCAGCAATTTCCTTGTGGGTGTTTTTTTTTTTCTTCTTCTTTTAGAAAATTTCAGATTACCGGTAATCTCAAAATTTTGGGATTTCTCTTCCAACAATGATTTGCCTTTCCCAAGTCAGAAATTTCCAAGATTCACTTTAGAGGATTTCTGAGATTAATCTTGAAATATCTGAGCTTTTTAAAAAATTTAGAAATAATAATAATAAAAAAATTATTTCTCAGATAATTCTCAAAGCTTCTGATTTTGTGCAGCACTTTGTGACCCTGGTCTGTGAAAAGCGCTATAGAAATAAAGTTTACTTACTTACTTATTTTATTTTTTAAACCAATTTTTGACTCCATCTTGTACAATTTGTTTGTACAATACGGATTTCTAAACTGACCTGCAGATAAAAAATTTTTTATATATAGATATATATGCACACATAAACACACACATACAAATGTCCTACAAAGATCAGCTGCCTTTTGTGACGTCATCCCACACCAGACAAGTGGGCGTGTCCAACTTGTTTTTGGGAAAGCCCTTTTAATTCAACACATTGTAAGAAAATAGCAAAACAAGACGAAGTTTTTACCATTACATCACACTGTATAAGTAACAACCTACATTTAAATCAAGTTTGATTGAATAACGTAGACCAGGCTGGGTAGGTGCTTTAAAAAACAAAACTGCTGTATAATTAGATGACTTCACAGTAATGAGCTGTTGAGGGGAATTACACTAAACAGCAGCTAGTTTTACTCTGTTGCGACTCACCAACTTGTACGCTGAAATAAAACCGTTCCAGGATCTACCAAGTCACAGAAAACATTAATGTACAACTTTTAATTTGTGTCTCCATTCAGCTGAGAGCCTCAGTTTTCAGTTAGCGTCGTGTGTCTGCAGTGACTGTAAACATAACCTCCTACTGTCACTGGGAGCAGATGGAGGGCAGCGCAGGAATATGACAGACATGGCGCCCAGAAGTAACTTTAAATGGGGCAGCAGATGGAAAACTCAAATGAATAACTGGACTTGTTTGGGTTTGGACGGGCGGGTAGAGCAACAAAGGGCTTGCCGAGGCTTGCCGACAGCTAGTTTCCCAGCGGTGGGGTAACAAGGGCAGTTAGAACCGAACATTACCGCCGTCAGCTTGTTTTTACTTTAATTAATAGAGGTGAAACAAAAGGTAGCACACAATGAACCTGGTTACTCAACACTCTCTACCCAAAAACACATTAGCCGCTCTCACTTAAACAAACAAACCAGTCAGTTGCTAAACACCAAACGTCTTTAAATGTTTTACTCACCTCCAAGCAAAAGTAGTTGGCTTTTTATTCATGAGCAGGAGGTAAATGTCCGACAAACTACAGTTAGATTGTGACAAGTGGTGTGTCACACACTTCCCTCTTTCTCTCCTCCGACATCCTTATTTTTTTTAATGCAGCTCCAGCAAGCAGAGCTCCGAGGAGGAGGCGGAGCCAGGTCTTATCTTCAGAGGGGGAGAGTCTCTGCCTGGGTCCGTTCCAACCACCTCCAACACCCCGGAGCTGCGTGTGGAAACTACCCGCCGTAGTTACTCCTACACAAATATGCACCGAGCTGCTGCCAGGCCAGGCTGTGTTCAGTTCCTACTGACCAGAGGCGGTCCCAGACCATGTGTACCAGGGGGCCCACAACCCAATGGGCCCACAACAATACCACAGCGTTTTTGGGCCGTTACATATAGAAAAAAAGGGAGTAGATTTCCCCCCCAAAAAATGTCTGAAATTCTTAGATTATTCTCAGGAATTTTCTAGAAAGTTATCTAGGAAATTGCAGAGTTCGAAAAGAAAAAAAATGTTAGGAAAAAAAAAATCATCAGTTTTGACATTAATTTAGAGAAAAAAAAAAAACTGAGTTTAAAATGTTTAACATTTTCTGGGGAGAAAAAAAAAAAATCTGAAATTTTCTAGAAAAATATCTTGGAAATTTCAGAGTTTGAAAAGTCAAATATTTGTTAGAAATAAAAGTCAGAAGTTTTGAGATTCATCTCATAAGTTTATTAGAAAGAAACGTGGAAATTTCTGACGTTTTAAAGTCAAACATTTGCTAGAAAGAAAAATTCATTTTTCAAGATTAATCTCAGAAATCTTATGAAAGAAAATATTACAAATTTCTGAATATTAAAAGTCCAAAAAATGTTAGAAAAAAATATCAAAGTTTGAGGCTAATCTAAAAAAAAACAAAAACAAAAAAAAAAAACTATGAACTTGCTAAGCTAAAAAAAAAAAAAGTCTAAAATTTGTGATTTGCATCAGAAGTTTTTTAAAAAAGAAAACCTTGGAAATTTGTGAGTTTGAATAGAAAACTTTCTAGAAAAGAAAATCCTGCAATTTTTAGGTTATTAGAAAAATTCTCAAAAACAAAAAACTGGAAATGTATGTTAAATTTGCTAGAAAGAACTCATTTTGAGATCCGTCATAGAAATTTGTCCTTATTTTTTCTAGAAAATCTACTAGATTGTACTATAAAATGGTACTATGTGGCTGGAGAACACATAAAACTGCCCATATAAATATTGGCAATTAGTCAGAAAATTGCAATCAGTGCAGTCCTAGTCTCTAATCAGAAAAATGTATAAGAATCTTGCACTTTGTTACATTATTTTTATTGATTAAATTCTAACAGTATTACCAGTGTAAATCAAAATTCATCAAAAAAAAACTACACAGCATCAGGAAAAACAATACAATCATTTCTTTCTTTTATTACATTCTTTTTTAAATTACTACATTTTAGATTAGCACAAAACAATTTGAAACGCACAAAAATCAAACAGCATGAGATTAACGGTTTAGTCAGTACATGACAATAATTGTTAAAATCACAAGTTCACCACTTGTGAAAATACAGATGCTAGTGTGCAAAAACACCTTCCTGTTAGATAATGAAAATAACATTTCATCAGGCACATTTGATACACTAATCAGTTTTAAAAGTTATAGTGACAATTTAGAGCAAAGTAAAATGAATTTAATTCGGTTTACTGTAATATAAGCACAAAACAAGAATCAGTCTGGTATTGGTAAAGTAAAACTTAGCAAAGTGAAAGTATTTTTTAAAGTTCTGAAATGTGTCCTGTTAAAAGCAACAGCTTTGAAAATGAAGCTATCCAGATGTGCAACTTTTTAATGCGTCAGCCCCACATAGTAGGGATGGATAATACTAATGCACAGACTCCACGCTGCGCATAAAAAGTGGTTTCTGTCACCTTTTACTGATGCCAGGAGTTCAAAACGGCTTTCCTAAAAGATTGTTTTTGCACAGGACACACTTTACCTGCCAATCAAAACAAACTGTGATTTTCAAACACACAGGAACATTCATAATTGAAATAAAAATGCAAAAAGGGGAACTAAAACTGTAATCCCAAAGTGCATAATTTAATCCCCAGCATCAAAGTGTTCTCCTGTTATCTTCTGGTGAGCCAGCTATTTGTGCATTGATCTTAACTTTTATTAACTGGATTGTTGGAGGAAAGCCAACAAATTCAAACTGATCAAAGTTCAAAGAAGAAAGGAGGAGAAGTTCAGAGTGGGAGAAAGGTTAGATCAACTCCTTCCTCAAGTTGACGATGCCTGTGACTCACCAGATTTTTGGGAATATATATACAGTATATATATATACGAAATGTGCAATATTTCTAATGGAAATCTGTTGTTAAATGGAAAAAAGCTTCCATATTTTCAGTCTCAAACACAATACTTTCATTAACTATTTATTATTGGAATCATATCAGCAGAATTTAAACAAAACTGTTTGACTGTTTATCATGTATTCTTAATTGTCATTTCTTCTTTGTTTGTTTTAAAAATGTCTGTATCTGGTGATGAAAGACATTTTTGGTCTATTTCCCCATCCTCACCATGACGCTCCAGAGTTATCTGCCGTCTACCAGGAATTTAGTCGTGTTTGTTGAGTTAAACTGACATGGATGGAGTGCTAAAACTGCCGTAAATACCAGCAGAGAAATCCATCACAGGGTTGATTTAACTAGTTACTACAGAGGAGGTTTGTGCAGCTAAAGGTTCCCAGCCTTTGGTGGAGGTCCGTTTCATCAGCTTAGAGTTTGGACCGCAGCGGCTTCAGGTACTTCTGGAAGGATTCATGGACCTGAAGGAAAGAGTAAAGGAGGGAAAAATCCACAAATATCAAAAACCAACATGGACGTAATCATACAAAAACGTTTCAGTTTTTATTTCTATATTCTTCCTGCAATCTGAGTAATGAGATCAATGTTCACTAAGAATAAAAGCATTCTTGGAATTCTCTGAATTTTCTAAGAATTCTGGGTAAAACAAAAGTCATAATTCTGAGAATTCTCAAAATCTTCTTAGAATTTTGAGAAAAAAGGTCAGAATTCTGGGATTAAATCAGAATTCGCAAAATTACGACTTTTTTACCCAGAATTCAGGAAAATGTCTGCAAATTCTGACTTTGTTTCTCAGAATTCTGAGAACATTCAGGTAATTCTCAAAAATTTAAAAGAATTCTGAAAATTAAGTGAGAATTTTGATATTTTCCCCAACAATTGTGACTTTTGATCTCCTAATTCTGAGATTAAAGTCTACAGAGTGTGGTGACTGTTCTCTTCTTTTACCTCTGCGGCATTAAGAGGTGAGCGGCGAGCCCACTCGAACATGTTCTCGTAGACGTTTCCGTCGTAGCGTCCCAGAACCGAATTCAGCTTCTTGTCGTGGATGTCGAAGGCATCGACCAGCGCCACAACGTTGGGTCGCAGCTGGGACAGAAGCTCTTTGATGCGAACCGAAATCTGCAGAACCTGGGGCACGTTCACCAGTCCAGCCTGCAAGACAGAAAAAATGTTTACCAGAATCAGCTTTACTACGTTTGTGCACAAAAACAAAAACAATATTTTTCACTTTGCTCTCGATGTACAAACATTTCAAATATAAATATACAAAATTTGGAGGAAGATAAAAAAGATTTTTTTTTCTGTTTATGTAGGCTTTTTTCTTGTAAATATGTATATATAGAGAATGTTTTTAACAAGAGAAGACAAAGTTAAATTAGTGCAAATAGAACTGTGTAAAACCAAAATAAGAGTAAATGTCTAAACATGTTGTGTCCAGAATGTGTGGGGTCTGCAGCTATGCTAGCTACACTTTTCCTGAACCTAGATCTGTAGAAATCTCGCAGAACTGATTGTTCGTTACAGTATTTACTAGCGGTACCCAGATAAAGATTTTTACTTACAATACAATAGTGATATTTGCAGCGTTGAGTAACAACGCTGCAAATATCGTATCGAGTATTTGTGCTGATATCAGGCACGATATCAGGCACGATATCAGCACAAATCAAATGCACTTTTATTACTTATTTTGTAGTGTGCAATGTTAGAAAAGGTTAACAATAGTCACCCAACCGTTGCCAATTTAGCAAAAGTCGCTATATTTAGCAACTTTTCAGACATAAAAACAATCGGAACTGGAAGGTCAGGCTTCTTAAAGATCTGTGTTCGGTCAGAAAACTGGAATCGGTTCACTGCTACTTAACGTACCTGCAGAAAGTCTCCAGAGTTCTTTGTGATTCCATGCATGGCGTAGAGCAGAGCCAGCGTTGACAGCACAGAGTGTATTGCTGTGTCCCCAACGCCTTTTAGCTTGTCATTAAAGACTTTCACCACAACATAGTGACAGTGGGCCTAAAGAGAGACAATATCAGGGAAAAATAATCAATAAAATGAAGTAGACACTGTAGGACAGAAAAATCAGACTGTTAAAGGCAAATTAAAGGAATTAGAATCAGTCAATACAGACTCCTCCCAACAAAACACAAGAAAAGTTTAAAAAATTATAGCAAAATATCTGGACACAACAACACATTGGTTCAAAATTTAAATAGAGGAATATGAAAAAGGTAATTTACATATTAAATTATGTTTGTAAAAGCAGCTCATTAATGTGTTTTCAAATTAATTCACTATAATTGAATCAATCAGTCAGGTTTATCTGTATCACACATTTCAGCAACAAGGTAGTTCAAAGTCAATAAATGAAACATTACATTTTGTCAAGTGCCATCGTTAAAAATCATCATTACACTTCAAAATGTTGGATAATGTTTCTCTGATTATGGTTCAAAATCAACTCCAAACAGCTGAGCTTTTAGTCTGGATTTAAAGGAGCTCAGGGTTTCAGCTGTTTTTCAGTTTTCTGGAAGTTTGCTCCAGATTTGTGGTGCATAGAAGCTGAATGCTGATTCTCCTCGTTTGGTTCTGGTTCTGGGGATCCAGAGCAGAACCAGAACCAGAAGACCTGAGAGGTCTGGAAGGTTGCTATGACAACAGCAGGTCTTTAATGTATTGTGGTGCTAAATCGTCCAGTGATTTATAAACTACCAGCAATATTTTAAAGTCTATCTTCTGAGCTACAGGGAGCCAGTGTAGGGGCTTTAGAACTGGGTTGATGTGCTCTACCTTCCTGGTTTTAGTCAGAACTCCAGCAGCAGCGTTCTGGACCAGCTGCAGGTGGAGGATTGATTCTTTAGATTTCTTCAAACTACAAACTGATAGACATGAACTTACATCCGAGGCTCTGACCAGGTCGATAGCGCTGTTGTTCCAGGCGTCCTCCTGTGACTTCCTGCGCTGCAGCTCCTGCTGGATGCTTTTCGCCGCCATTTCAACTAAACTACAAACACAAACCTCCATTAGTAAACGTGTTGCTCAAAAAGAAATGCAGTCTTCTCCTAACTACGCTCCATATGAAGATAACTTAATCACAGTACGTTTAGGAACAGTTCAGAGGCTTGTTAGAAAACATCAGAGGGCAAACTGCATCATGGAGACCAAGCTTAAAATCGAAAGTGTATGGGAGGATTTTGATGGTTTCCAAGACGATGGCTGCCTGCCTAAACTGAGCACAAGACAACCGAATGGTTTGGATTCATGTGTAAAATGATCCAGACCTAATTCTCCATTCAATCTGTCTGAGCTTGAACTACTTTGCAAAGAAGAACGGACCAAATTTTCAGTTCCTAGATGCAAAATGATGGTAGAGAAACACCTGGAAAGATGCGATCACAGTAAAAACTTGGTTTCAAAAACAGTTATTACCTCAGGAAGCTGAATACAAGACATGTAAATTATAGAAAACTATCAAAACTCACTTATTCTGCTTAATCTAATTTCTTTCTACAATTAATTGTGTTTGATATAGTTTTTACTTTATTGTTTCCATTTCTTGTTCAGTGATTTTGAGGTGCTTTGAAAGCCACCTTCAAATAAAATGTGCTACTACTACTGCTACTATTAATCCTTTTTTTGTCTACTTCATAGTCAAGAACTACTTTGAGTTGATCGAATAAAATCCCAACAGAAAATGAAGCATCCAAGTTTGACCTTTGTGCCTACGCAGGGTTCTGACATGTTTTCAAAGGTCAAATTCAAGCAGTTCTAAATTATTTTGTGCACCATAAAACACCTCAACACCAACAAATACTGGACTAATCAAAATTTAAAACAGCTCTCATGATATGGCTGTCTGCATATAAATAAATATGTAACAGAAACAAGCAGGATAAATGCTTATTTCTGCATTTATCCTGCTTGTTTAGTTGGGTTTCGTTCATCTGATATCTGGAAGTAAAGCACCACGTTTGGTCTCCCTCCGACAGGCTGACAGAGACTCTTTGTGCTCAGCACAGCTGATACTCGCAGCAAATGGATTTAGACTTGACTAAAGTGAGCAGCATGCAGTGATGTAATCGGATATCATCTTACTCCGAGAAAACAATAGAGGCAGAACTACGACTGAAGCCAATTAAACACCATCGTGTGGAAAAACGTTATTCCATTACAAATGACCAACTTTTATCCCCTTGCTACTTATTGGGTGGAAATAAAGATCTATTGAGTGACGCATTATAATGAAAACCAGGTCAGATGTGTTTTTTGATGCATGCAGAACATTTTTTCTTTCATCAATTAAAAAACAAACATTATATTCTAACTAACAGAGGCATTGACCTACAAAATAATAACCAATTAGAGAAGAGAACGAACATCAACAAAAATAAAATAAACAAAACAAACCACATTAAAAAGGATACATGTAGGAATAAGATAAAACACAGAACATAACAAAATGGCAAAATGAAATTGTTTAACATTTTTGGGTTAGGATTTATTTTTCTTTTAATCTTGGGAGTTATTTTCTAATTTGCATTATTATTTTCCTTTTCCCTAATATTCCTTGTTTTTATTAACCTAGGGTCACATATTTTGAGTAAAAGTGGGAAAGAAAAGAACAAACAACAACAACAAAAATAATAATAATAAATTATTTAATAATTATCTATTCAATTATTAATCAATACTATTATAATTAATTTATTAAATTATATTAAGCAATAATTTAATAAATACATTATTTATTTTTTAGTCTGAAAGTCTGAATTTGACTTTAAGATTTTAATATCTGAAAGTAAAATTTCAGATATTAAAGTCAGAATTCTGAAAAAAAAAAACATCTTAATTTTTGATCTTTAATCTCAAAACATGCCCCAAAAAAGGCAAAATAATTAAATAAATTATTTAGTCTTTATTTTGGCATATGTTATTTTTATTTTGTTTGAGTAATTAAGTAATAATTACAATAATTATTTCTTCTTTTGAGATTTTATTTGTAGGTTCTTCCATTTCCCCTTTGAGGATAATAAAAAGTTAAACTTTATTTAACCTTTATTTAACCAACGTCCTGTTGACTCAACTTTTTCAGTCAACAGGACGTTGGCGCCCCCTGGTGTTGTGCATTAAAAGGAAATATATATTTCTGAATCTTTGCGTTGCACTGATCAGGGTAATTCTGCTCAGTGGAGGTTGTGACGTACGTGGCGGCTCTCTGCTGGTAGACCTGCACCAGGCTGCTCAGGTCATTGATGTCCACCAGGGGGCGCCTGGAGGCCACGGCCTGTGGCTGGACCCTCCGGTTCTGGGACTCGTTCAGGTACGACACGATGCCGCTCAGCTGCTGGCCCTTTTCAGCCTGCCGGTAGCTCTTCACCAGATATCTGCACACATGAATATTGCAGATACTCACACACAAGGATATTAAAGCTTAAAATTAAATTGAGGAGCTTCTGAAGTGAGATTATCTAAACAGAAAAAGCCTGGTCGAAAAATATTTATTGTGTTTAACAGGAGCTTGGATGAGGTAGGAAAAGGATTATGACCACTGAACAAAAAAATATTCTAAATTTAATCTATGAGTTCTGAGAATAAAGTCAACTTTCAAATATTAAAGTCAGAATTCTGAGAAAAATAACTTTACTTTTCAAATTCTGACTTTAAAATTCTGAAAAAAAAATCTTGAGTTCAGATTTTGTTTTTCAAAATTTGAAAAAGTCTAAAGTATGATATTAAACATAGAAGCTAATTTTTAAAATTCAGAAATGAAAGTTAAAATGTTGAGAAAAAAATAAAATTTGATTTTTTTCTGAATTCTTATTAAACTTTAATTTCAAAATTCTGAAAAAACTCAGAATTCAGAATTATTTTTTTCTGAATTTTAACTTTTATCTCAAAATTCTGATATTAAATTTAGATCACAAATTTTTTAAAATCAGAGACTGAAGTCAGAATTTTGAGATGTCAAAAATTTTGAAAAAGGCTAAATTATAATGTACTTAAAAAGGTGATTTTAAAAAAAAATTCAGAGATTAAAGCTAAACCTTTGAGAAAAAAAAATAAAATTAGATTTTTTTCTCAGAATTTTGATTAAAGTTAAAATTCTGGAAAAGGTCAAAATTCTGACTTGAATCTCAAAATTCTGTCCCCAGTCTCAGAACTAAAGTCTGAATTTGAGACTTTTTCAGAATTATGAAAAAAATTCAGAATTCCGATTTTTTTTTGTTTTTTTTTGTCTGAAAAACTAAAAAAATTCTGATTTGAGAATTTTGGCAAAGAAAATGTCAAAGCTCAAAGAGAAAAGTCAGAATCGTAATTTATTTATTTTTTAAATTTTTCTTAGAATTCTGAGATTAAAATCAGAATTCTGACTGTTTTTTTTTTTAAGTGTCCCTAATCTTTTTCCGTACCTGGACTAAAAAAAGCATGCATCTGTTTAAATCAGTGCCGCATGTCTGGATCTGTACACTGTGTTCAAAGGGATGGTTCAGTGTTGCAACAGTTCATGTTGGCGGTGTTGCTGACACTTGTTAAGTTTACGTCATAAGAAGTGTTGAGTTGCATTGAAACACCAGGGCTGTGAAACACAACAGAGAAAGCCACAAGTATCTACATGAAAACAGCTGCATCATTTTCAAGTCATTTGTTCCTTTGCAGAGCTCACTGCAAACTGACTCTCCCATTTCATTCCCTCCCTTTCACTCCAGCTTTGTTCCGTCTGTGTGAACGCCATGTTCAGGTACTTCCTGAACATTTCTGGAACTGGTTGCGGATCCTCAGAGGGAAACAAAGACAGAATATCATCTGACAGGTTTCTGAAACTGATCTACTGACCTTTACAAAAAAAACAGCCGCCATGATAAAGGTCGGATTGTTTCTGTGTCCAGCTGCTTTTGTGTTAAACTCAACCCAGGCAGACTGGGAGCTTTACCTTGCAGTCTGCAGCATCATGACTGTGTTCTCGCCCTCATAGGTGCAGGTTGGGGTAAACTCTACGTAAATATCGGGCAAGGCACTGCTGCGGGAGTAACCGTGGCCGCCGCACGACATGCGGCACACCTCGATGGCGGAGTTGGTTTCCCAGGTGGTGAAGGCCTTCAGGCCCGCAGAGAGGGCATGGAGCTGCAGAGCAGAGGGAAAACCAGGTCAGAGGCTCCGTTCAGGGTGAATATTATTAAATACTTTAAGATAAATTAGTGATTCACGGTTCGCACACATTTTTCCCACAGTAAAATTCAAGCATTTTCAAAGTAAGTTTTCAGATTTTTCCACCTTCACACTTTGGAGATAAAAAAAAACAAAAACAAAATAACTAATGAAGACAGTTTTAATTCACTATTACACATAACTGATTACTGTTATTAATTATGTCTTGTAAAAGTCTTCTACGTAGCAGGGACAAAAGAAATTTAACTGTAACAAAATTTTACATTTTGAAAATTCTCACAGGCACAAAACACAAATTTAACAAAAAAGATCCCTCAATTTCAACAAAAGTAACAAATAAAGACTGGGCAATATATCATGACAAGTTTTAAGCCATAAGCATTTCATATTAGGCAATATTGATAGTTATTGGTTTGTTTTTTATTTTAATTATCTAAAAAATAAAACTCCCATTCACAATGCAATTTGAATAAAAATACCCACATTTATTACACTGAAACTCTTTACATTTCATTCTCTTCAACACTGCAGAGTTCTGGAAACTTTCCCACCCTTTCTTCTTTGATTCTTGAAAAGGCACAAAAAGTTATTGGTTGTATGTTAAATAAAAAAAGGGGCCTAACTATTGTACCACCAACCAAACGTAGATCAGTAATTTCTTTTAATACAAGCCTTAAATTTAAATATCAGTGATCCGACAGGTCCGTACCTCGGGCAGCTGGTTGAAGTCTCCCTGGCTGATGTCTTCAGAGATCCGGTGGTATATCTCTGTCATGTACTGGCCGACAAACGTGAACGCGTAAGCCATGGAGAGCAGAGGGAAGAGCTTGTACTGCTGCGTCTGGTAGTCCAGGATCTGAGGCTCTGGTTCTCTGCAGATTGGAAACACTGAGGTTAGACTTTCCTCTGCAGGAGGATGTGGCAACAAATCAGATATCTAAAAAAGACACAAACACATGGAACAATTTCCACTTCCTGCAGCACGCTGAGGATTCTTGATCCAGTTTGGAAAAATAAAAAACGCTAAGAACTGTGCTCCAGGTGGAGATTCGGCACCCAAACTTAAAATAATTCACATTTAAAGCCAAAAAACACTTCAGGTTTATCATAATAATTTAGTTAAAGTGATGTAATGTGTTTTCCAAGCACAAACCTCCATTTTGCAGCATGATCACGTTGCTACGTTACTTGATATATTACATCAAGTAAAATTATAAAAAAAATTTAAGCCTTGAAATCACAATAATGCTCCTCCATTATGTTTGGACTGAGAAGTTGCATTTACAATGAGCTTAGCAGATGCACAGTTCCACCAGGTTTTTGCTACTTGCTGCTGGCTAGTCTGAAGGAGCTGAGGAAGTGTTTTGGGTAAATAGGCGGCGCTTGGTGACAATAAGCCTTTGGGCATCTGAGCCAGTAATTCAATGAGTCCCCCAAACATGGATGAAGGGATCAAAGCAACTCCAGGTGTGTTTTTGATGAGGAAATAACATTATAACCTGATGTAAAGCTAAAGAAATGTTGATGTTATGTAATACTTTTCAAACTCAACCCAAACCCAAACCGTTTTTAAAAAAGCCAGTTTTGCTCAGATGTGAACTTTGAGCCACTTCACTGTCTTTTCTTCACATCTCTGCTAGTCTTGCTAAATCATATTCATAATACAGTTAAAAGGTTCAATCAGACAAATAAAAGCCAAACAATACAATTAAGTACCTCTGCGTTTAATAAGTATCATTAGTCAAAGATGAGATAAAAATATGAAAAACCAAAACATTTCCACCCCATCTTCAAATTTCTTTTTTGCCCCTAATGTTTTTCAAGATTGGAAAATGATCAAAGTGGATTCCCAGTTGTGTGTAAATTACAAGTTAAATACGTGTAAAGTGATTTCTGTGTGAAACCATTGTGGTGCGGTGTGTGTCGACCGACCCCGGCCGGATCTCAGACTGGTGGCGCACGGCGCTGTAGCGGATGGCGATGGTGCAGGACTTGGACAGGGTGCGAGCCGACTCGCCTACAATCATGGAGCGGACGAACACCATGGTGCCGTAGGTCAGCTTGGAACTGGGCGGCTTCACGTACGTCCCGTCCGGCTCCACCTGGTGGAGAAAGAATCCCCAGTTTAAGCTCAGGATTTCTGCCACTTACTGGAAACAGCATTTTAAGGATTTATCTAAACAGCAGGGTGGCAACAACGTTAATATTTTACATTTGGTACCAATCTGAAGAAAAATATTTGATACTCAATAACAATTTCATAATTTTGTCCAAAAGCATATAATTAACTATAATTTGGTAATATTTTAACTTTAGTCAAGGTAAAAACAATAAGTAGAAGAGAATTTAGCTCTCATTTAATAATATCTATAGATCTAGCCATCTAGATCAGGGGTCTCAAACTCCAGTCCTGGAGGGCCGCAGTCCTGCAACTTTTAGATGTGCCTCTGCTGCACCACCTGAACAGAATAATTAGGTCATTAAGGCTCTGGAGAACTGATCTACACAAGGAGGAGGTCATTAAGTCATTTCATTCCAGTGTTTTGTACCTGAGGCACATCTAAAAACTGCAGGACAGCGGCCCTCCAGGACTGGAGTTTGAGACCCCTGATCTAGAGCTAGCTACAATCTAGATCTATCCATCTAGAGCTAGCTACCATCTCAATCTATCCATCTAGAGCAGGGGTGTCAAACTCCAGTCCTCGAGGGCCGCAGTCCTGCAACTTTTAGATGTGCCTCTGCTGCACCACCTGAATAGAATAATTAGGTCATTAGCAAGACTGGGAGAACTGATCTACACAAGGAGGAGGTAATTAAGCCATTTCATTCCAGTGGTTTGTACCTGTGGCACATCTAAAAACTGTAGGTCTGCGGCCCACGAGGACTGGAGTTTGACACCCCTGATCTAGAGCTAGCTACCACCTCAATCTATCCATCTAGAGCTAGCTACCATCTCAATCTATCCATCTAGAGCTAGCTACCACCTCAATCTATCCATCTAGAGCTAGCTACCATCTAGATCTATCCATCTAGAGCAGGGGTATCAAACTCCAGTCCTCGAGGGCCGCAGTCCTGCAGTTTTTAGATGTGCCTCAGGTACAAAACACTGGAATGAAATGACTTAATTACCTCCTCCTTGTGTAGATCAGTTCTCCAGAGCCTTAATGACCTAATTACTCTGTTTAGGAGGTGCAGCAGAGGCACATCTAAAAGTTGCAGGACAGCAGCCCTCCAGGACTGGAGTTTGAGACCCCTGATCTAGAGCTAGCTACCATCTAGATCTATCCATCTAGAGCTACAATCTAGATCTACCCATCTAGAGCTACCATCTAGATCTATCCATCTAGAGCTAGCTACAATCTAGATCTACCAATCTAGAGCTATCATCTAGATCTATCTAGCTAGCTACAATCTAGATCTACCAATCTAGAGCTATCATCTAGATCTATCTAGCTAGCTACAATCTAGATCTACCAATCTAGAGCTATCATCTAGATCTAGCTAGCTAGCTACAATCTAGATCTACCCATCTAGAGCTATCATCTAGATCTATCTATCCATCTAGATCTACCTATATATGTATTTATATATATATTTATTTAGATTTATGAATCTATACATCTCTTTCATGTATATACACACACACATATAAATTGTATCTTAAAGTGTGAAGATCATTTATTTGTGACTCAAACATTTGCTGTGTTTTTTCTTTTTTAGATCCTATTGTATCCATTTATATCTGTTTGTTTTATCTCTTTATTCTGAACCTTTCATGGAATAAAGATGATGATGTTATTCCCCTCAGTAAATATGAATATTCTGTTATGAATTTGCCCCTTACTTTGCAGTCTCTTATCCTATTTTTATATTTTTTACTCTAGTCTAAATTTGCCATTTGCATTTATCTTGAAGTTGCTGCTGGTACATCTAAACTCGCGACATTAGAGAATATTTCTATCCTATTTTAAAATCCTTAATGGACATTTTTTTCCATTAAAGAACAACCAAAAGCGTTGTGAATTGTAAAATCTCAATCAGATCTGGCAACCCTGTTTTCGATGCAACTGAGTTTTAATGTTTTCAAGATCTCTATGAATATTATCTTTTCAGGAAGACAATCAAATCACCTTGGAGTATTTCATCATCATATTCTCTCGAGGAATCCTCACATTCTCCAATTTCAGAAATCCGTTATCAACTTCATTAAAGCCAAACTTGGGGCCAATATCACCGACTACGATTCCTGCAGCAGAAAAGCAGAAAAGAGCATGAGAGACGGGTGGATTTTCTACAAACGCTACGTCCAAAGAAACCAGACAAACTGAGTTTACCCGGCAGAGGTTCGTGAGTCTTCATGTCACGGATGGGAACGATGAACGCATGCAGACCGTGGCAGTTTCCCAAACTGTACAGCTGGGCCAAAACGATGGCATGGTTGGAGGTCTTCCCAACTGGAACATGACAGATGACAGAGAGGGGATGATTTCTGCTCTGCCTGAAAGCCCAGACCATCGGAGGGTGGGGTTATCAGGCTGCAGATCTGTGGCTGTGATTGCGCTTACGTCCTCCAGGCCACCATTTGATGGAGCTGACGGTGGGACTGTTCAACACAAACTCCTGGGTGGCCGGATCGTACGTGGCTGTGGTCTCCAGGCCTCTCAGGTGTGTCCCTGCATCCAGAAAACGTATAAATCCCCACAGAGCTTTGGTAAAAGTACAGTAATATGGAACATTAGGGATGCACGATATTGGATTTTTGATCGATATCCGACATGACGATATACTAAAACTCATTTAATGCCGATATTTTGTTCCTATATTTATTTACTGACTATATATATGGCTTTCTCTACTGGGGAATTATACTACTGTGTTATCTTTGTCAATTTAACCTGCTAAAAAAACGCAAATACTAAAAAGGAGGCTGAAAATGATGCAACACTTTCAACTTGCATTATGTTTAATGTAAAATTCATGACATCTGCTCTCTCTAAGACAATGACAACACTCAAACAGAGCAAATTTGACTTTGTGCTGCAGCCATCATTGTCACTGGTTTGTCACATAAAACCAAACCAGTAGGTCACTTTATTTTGACGGAATAGCCGATGTCTGATATAAAATTTTACAGCTGATATTTGCAGATACCGATACCATGCCAATAATATCGTGCATCCCTATGTAATATATTTCACAGTTGGACAGCATAACAACCTGTATAGGCCACTTGGGTTCAAATTATCCCCAAAAATGTATCAGAAATTATTTAAATTCAAAAAGCCTATTCAATTTGTAGGTACAACACAAAGGAGTGATGCAGCTTGTTGTGTTTGACAGATCTCAATGTAATTAAACGCCATAATACGGCAGTAACAGGTAAACACCTGTCCTTAACCAACACTTCAAGGTGAAAGAGAGGAAAGACGGTTCATCTAAATGAGGCATTAGATGCAGCTGTTATTCTAGAGGTACAAGAGTAAAAATTAAGGGAAGAAACGAACATTTAGCTTAAAGTTTTTAGTTGCTCTAGACGGAAGATTATCAGCTTTAGTAAATCAAACTTGAATTTTTCTCATTAGAGGCAATAAACAAAAGCTACAACAAGCTAAAAATGAGTTTTAGAGTCAGTCTCAGAGCTGAAATGTTTTACTGTCAAACAGTAATCCTGAAAAAATTAACCATAGATCAGGGCGTCTGCAACCTGTTTGAACCTTTCACAATGGCTCTTTAACACAGCAAATCATAAATAACTAACTAATGTTTTTAAACATTAACAAATGCATGGGCTGGTAGTTTTTCCAGTTTCTTCATGGAAAAAACTAGAAAACCTTCTGCAACAGAATAACACTAAAAGAAGTCGTTATACTCTTTAGACGCATCGTTGGAAACTATATGCTGTTTCTTTTTTTTTTTAAAACAAAGTTATTTCAACAATGTGATATCAAAAATATTATCCACCTCCTATTAAAAAAGGTTGAAAATGTAAAAATACAAATAAAATTATGGTTCTTTAAAAATTTCCAACAGTAAATATTTATCATGAAAAATTTTGCTGCTCTAAAAATATTTTGTTTAGAAGCAAAAAATGTCTCTTTGAATCATCATTACAGCTTTGTAAGTGTTTTACTACAGCAGCCTGATAAGGCAAAGCTCACTATTGTTATTAAAATAATTTTAGTTTGTTTATTTTAATTAGAGATGCACTGATCCACTTTTTTCACTTCTGATACTGATATCTGAGGTTTAGCATTGGCCGGTACCGAACCGACACAGACAAAACAGAGCTAACCTGACTTAAAACGTTTCTTTTTTTAAACACAGACATAAATATTTTATAGCTCTGCACCAGTACAACCAATGTAAAATAAATGGTAAAGAAACTGAAACTGACTAAAACTACATGTTTTTGTCAGCAAATCTTCTTTCAAATGATTCATAAAGTGCAATTAGAAATTCTAAATATAAGGCAAAATAAATAAAGCATGATGTCACTCAGAGCACAAACTATACACTGCAAAAACACAAAATCTTACCAAGTATTTTTAGTGTAGTTTTTAGTGCAAATATCTTTGGACACTTGAAATAAGACAAAACTAACTTACAAGTAACTTTTCAGTAGGAGCTTGTTTTCAGTCAATACTTCTTTAATATTGATGAAAAAGTATTAAGTACATTGGCAGATTATTTAACTTATAAGCCATTTTCTCTGTGTTATAAGTGAAATAATCTGCCAATGTAACTAATACTTTTTCCAATAAAAATAAGGACATATTGACTTAAAACAAGCTCCTACATCTTGCTGGAAAGTTCCCTGTAAGTTAGTTTTGCCTTATTTCAAAAGTCCTAAGATGTTTGAACTAGAAACTAGACTAAAAATACTTGGTAATATTTTGTGTTTTTGTAGTGTAGAATGAGCCTGAATTGATCGCTGTCACCAATACCAGATCTGAAGGGGTTTTTTCGATATTGGGACCAATACAGATATTAATATTAGATTGGTGCATCTCTAATTGTAATGGGATTAAGCACTGGGAAAGATCCTGAGAGTGGGAACTGTTCAACACTGTAAGGAAAAAAAATTCACCCTTTAAGTTAAATTTTAAAGATCCATAAATTTACTTCTTTTTTTTCCAAAAAAACCTGATCAGACAGAAACTTTTAATTAACTCTGATTTTATCAAAACTAATCACTAATTTATTGAGAATCGTTCCTTTAACAAAAACACTGCCGGTTTGGACGGCTCCGCTCTTGTTTTACCGTGGCCCATCTCGGTCTGAGCGTAGGTGCCGATGATCTCTAGGTTCCAGGCGGGCATGAAGAACCGGTCCATTTGAGCCGGGCTGGCCTGGTTGAGCAGCGTGGGCAGGAACATCGCCAAATGGAGGTCCAAGGGCGATGGCCTGCCGGGGTGAACACAACTAGGCCGCGCAAGACGGGCGGGGGGCAAACAGAACAGAAGAGCAGGAGGGAAGGATGTAGAAAAAGGTGTGAGGATGGAAGGCATCCCATAGAAAGTTTAAGCAAATGAATCAGAGAAAAGAATCAATTTTTTTTAATCCCCAGAGGAGAAATGTGAATGATTTGCATGGTTCAAGGTGACGGAGAGGAAACAGTGAAAAGAGAAGACAAAACAGCTTGTGAGCATGACATGCATATTGGAATAGTTGATTCAAGCAAATGATTGTCATTTATTGAAACTTCACTCCTTCATGTTCCATTTAAATCTCCCCTCAGAGTCTGAATGAGTCAGAAATTTGGTCCTGAACCAGAGCAAAAACATTTACAAATCACCAGAGCATCAGTCCAAAACGTGGAAGTAGCTTCTTCTCCTCTCGATTCGGACCTAAAGCAGGCAGACGGTGCACATTCAGAGGCCTCTTTAGCCTCCCCGATCACACAATGCTGCCTGTTTACTCTCTACATCCCATAATCTCTGGTCACCATGGATCTCAGCAGCCAATCCAAATGCAAACTAGGAAGGCTCAGATTATTATTAATGTGAATTATTTGCTATTTTTCCATGATTTGTAAAAGATGGAAATCAATTACGAGGCACCGATCAGAGCACACAAAGCATTGTGAGTTATTATAATATAGAAAAGAGAGTAAAATAAGAGGAAGTTTTTGAGCTAACTGATGACGGCAGCAGGCTCTGAGTAAAACTGACACTATATTATGATAATTAGTTCACTATGTTAACTCTACAACAGGTGCAGAAGCATTTTAGGACAGTATCGTTAGAGCATCATCTCTTATTAGCAGATAAGATGCCGTCCTCGACTACGTAATTCAGATTTGTCAAACACGCACAAGAACTTTCCATCGCTCCCCATTAGCACCAATCAATTTTACATTTAAAAAATTTTTGTTTTCAACGTCAAATAAGGGCCTTATGAATCGATTCAGTACATAATTTAGCTTCAACATCCAGGACTGACCGTGACCCATCTCAGTTTGGGCATATGTGCCCAAAACCTGGAAGGACTCTGCCAGAGGCAGCCATTTCTTGGCCTGCTGGGGGTCGCACAGTCTGCGCAGGCTTGGGATGAACATGACAACATGCAGCCCAAAAGGTTCCTGCTGGTTCCCTCTAACCATACTGGATGAAGAGGAGTTGAAGTTCAGGTTCAATAAATCAACAGACAACATACACATTTACTGATATTAAAAAAGATATGTGAAGGTAAAAGTGACCTATTGAACATTATTTCAGTCTGACGTAAAAAAGACATTTCAGTGGTCAATAATTTAACTATTATTTACACTGATGGAGAAGTTCTATCAGCAAAAATAATAATAAATAAATTTTATATTTGTTAAAAACTTTATTTTGGTGTCTTTTCTATTTATTGAAACGCCAAAGGACTAAAATTCCCAGTGATAACATCTATAACTATGTCCTTTTTTTAATATGTTATGATGTATTCATCCACATTTTGTAAACATTTTATGTTTTTCTCTCTTCCAAAATGTAAAAACAGAAATAAAATGGTGGTTCTGTAATAGGGGTGGGCATTTATTGTTTCAGTTACCAATTATTATTACGATTATTGTGAAGAATTTATCATCATGATAAGAATTTTGATTTATTGTTTTCTTGATAAATTCCAACTAATAATGTTAAATAAAAAACAAAGTTAAAAATTGTATTTTTTTTAATTTTTCGCTAATGTTTGTTCCACAAGTGCCTCAATAAATATGCAACTGTGCAACTTAGTGAATAAATGACACTTTATTCATCCTGAAAAAGCGTATTTCAAATGGGAATGGTTTTAAAGAGCAGGATTTGTACTTGTTGAATTACAACAAATACAAATGTTGCAATAAATACTTTATTATAAAGTTGCATAAATTGTAAGTAACTTTATGCAAAGTTTTCCCCAGAAGACTTGCTAAGCCCGGTGGATGGGCGCCAGGGCAATCATTCATTCAGCGGGCCGTCGAGTTTTTCAGCTAGAAATGTTTAAAACATCACTTGACAATAATGTGTTATTAAAAAATTGGAAGATTAACAACTGAACACCAACTATAAACTATAAAGTCTTAAAAAATACGAACATTTTATAAAGACTTAAAAAAATAAGCATTGCTTAGCCTGGTGGGGGCACAAGTAAAGCCTGGTGGCCCGCCAGGCCTGTAATACACCAGTGGAAACCCTGTTTATGCATCGACAGCCATAAAGTTACCTAAAAAAGAATTAATAAATATTTTTATCATATTTTTTTTTTGCTATCACAGTAGTGGTGATAAAATTCTAAATCAATGTGGCCCACCTCCATTCTGTACAAATTACAACAAATTTCCTACTGTAGACATTTATCAAAACTTAAGTCTTCTTTTTCCACAAGGCTGTGTAACTTTTGCATTTCTAAAATAGTTTTATTTAGCTGATAAAAATGGCAAACCAGTGATTTGTTCCACAAAATCCCAATAAAATAGATTAAAGTTTTGCAACGTGACTTATGTGAAAAGGTTGAAGTATGAATCCTGATTAAACTTCTCTACTCTTCACTGTAGAAGTGAAACAAGCTGGCAGCCATTCAGCCTTTGACACACTTTTAATCTCTACTGAACTTTGCTCAGACTTTTGTTTGCTTCAAACCCACAGACATTTTTCTAGACTGTCCATTATGCTGAATATCAAATTAAAGCAACCAGTGATTGTTTTGTTATGGCGACTGAAAATCTGCAGCTAACCTTCTGACTAAGATGATTAGTTTCCTGAAAAATGGGCCTATTTGGAGAAAATTTTAATCCATCCATCTACGTCATTTATTGTTGGGTGGGTTTGAACAGCAGAGAATTTGACTGTAATTATAAAGTTCATTTAGTGATTTTAGAACAGCTTTGCACTGTAGTTACTTAACGGTATACTGTCACAACAAACAATAAATCAATTAATCACATGATAAATTAAAACAAACTCAATCATTTCCATTTGCATCATTAACCTTTTTCTTTTTCCTATTTTTTTCTACCAATATTGGTCTTCAATTTGATGCATTTATCTCAATGTACCTTTTTTTAAGGACAATTGTCCTTAAAAAAAGAATCTTAATAATGAATTTTATTAGTTGTTTCTGTTGTTTTGTTTATTTATTTTGGATATTCAAAATGTCTTCCAGCTCCAGTGTTAAATGTTCATTTGAAACTAAAGTTTATTGATCTTTGAGAAAGTGTTCTTGCATTATTATGCCATTATTACTTTTATATTACTTAAAAATGGTTTCAAAACAACAATATTATCGTTTATTGCAAAAACTTCTGTTCAGCAAAATATGTTATCATGACAGACCTATAGGTACACTGCAGTCCTGTCTGGGAAAGATTTGGTCTGCTTGATTTGAAAATAATTTCCTTTCATAGATAAATCTATAAACAGCGTTTCTTTTTTGAGAGCTTCAGTTTTTGGTTAATGTTGAACTTTTTAGCGTCACTTTCTCACAGTGATCAGACGGCAGAGAATCGTTTTCTTGTTAGCGTCGTTCTCCGTCTGCGTACCTTTTGTAGTAATAGATTTCCTCCGGGTCGGCGATGCCGTACTCTCTGAGCTTCAGGACCATCTGGGCGCTTTTTCGAACGGCCTGGTCGTAGCGTTCGCTGCGAGACAGGAAGTTTGGGTCGTCCTCGTGGAAATCTGGGTCACTGAAAACCAGCGCCTCTACAGAAGACAAACAAAACATTAAACTACATGTCAACAGCTGAGAGAAGGAAACTTACGAGTATTTTTTAAGTATGGTCATACAAATCTAATGGATCACTTTTTACTTTTGTACATTATTTGGCAGTAAATTTCAGAAAACTAAAGAAATATCAATAAGAATATAGTGTGTTTGAATGTAAATTTTAACTAAATGTTGACATATTTATTTTCTAAAGCTGGTGTCAGTATTAAAAAGCCTTTGTAATCAAGGGTTTTAATTATCTCAATTTTTTAATTTTATTTACCTGATGATTCCCCCTGCTGTCACTTTCGTTTTGCCAGAGAATCAAAAAAAACACAAATAAAGGACAGAACAGAGAAATTTTTCCTTCCTTTCGTCAGTAGCATTCAGGTCAAATGCTTCAAAATAAATCTAAATTTCTTTTTTCCATTGGTAAATATTGTGATGACAATATTCCTACTTATTTATTCCTCATCTGTGCTTCCATCATCTGCAACCTTTATCATTTTGGGCATTGGAAACTGTCCAGTGTGAACATCTGAGACAGAAAATACTACATCATATGTAAAATAGAAGTTCATAAGCCTTGAAATATACTACACAATATTTACTGCACTCCAAACAGTTCATAAGGGTACAAATATTGTACACAAATGTTACCCTTTTATATGAGTCAAAGCTTTTCTTCCTAATCTCCGTCTGATTTTAACTAAGCTGAAAAAAGTGCAGAAAAGCCCATAATACTGTCTGCTGAGTTTACTTTATACAACAAAATTTTGAGAGTTTTGATGGATTTTATTAATGAGAGGGGGCAGGGGGGGGATTATTTAATAAAAATCATTTTAAAAAAAAGTCTAATTAATTTGATCTCCAGTTGGTTTAAAATGTTCAGCAACAGAAATAGTTATTAAAAAAAAGAAAATACAAAATGAATCAAAATATTTTGATAGCAAGAGACCAAAAATGCTAAAAGGAAATGCTAACAGTTCTTTAAAATATCAGCTTTAGCTGTTTTTTCTTGGCATTTTCGTGTCTTTCTAAATAATACTTTAGAAAGACTCATAACATATCCAAAAGGAATAACATTAACAGTGTAAAGAACATACTTTTTAATTAAGCCATTTTTCCTGTTTTTTTTTATATAGAAATGTAACATGCCATTGAAGAAATTGTACTAAACATAAAAACATGTTCTTCAAGTTAAAAATCTAAACAAATTTCTATTTTTCTTCAGAGTCTTGGATCTTTTCTGGCTCTAAACACGTATGATTTGCTGAACTGATGGTAACTTTTATGGTAGTAAAGGTTGCTGTACCATGATAATACATGCTACTTTACAAGGCCTATTCAGTCACGATCCAAAAAACAGAAAAAAATATAACGTTAAACATAAACTTGACGTGACTCAATTGACTTATTGAGTAATAAAGATCTTTTAACCTTGGTAATAATAATGTTTACTTGTACTAGCTGCAGCCTGACTTAAATATTAAAGCTAATTGGTAGATAACAGCTGTTCAAATTAATGTAGCAGTTTCTAATTGCAGCAAATTTGATAAATGTGCACAACGGCAGCTGTAAAAACTACATTTCAAGCTCACCAATTTGTCGTCTTCTTTTAGTCTTTTCCGGGCCTCCGTCCAAAATGTACGTAAGTTTTTCGACGTCAAACGAAGCATTTTGACGTTCTCGTGTGATATCAGGATTCATGGCTCTGCGAATTGAGCGAAAGCCTCGTCTTTACAGGCGAAAAATGAGCTAAAAAGTGTTGAATAATAAGTGGAGGTACTCCGGTAACCTGCTGGACCTGGTTAGTGTCTCTACTGCGCAGCCGCAGAGAGGTGGGAACGGTTACGTATGGTTACGTGACACACATCCCGGAAGTGTTTTCCCGAGAGCTCTGTGATAGGTTACCTTCTTTACAGTTAATAAACATGTCGATGCTTCCTCCAACCGCAGTGTTTCGTCTTCCTTGGGAAGTAGACTCAGTGGCAGAAGGAGAATCAGTGCGGACATTTGGCAGGTCGGGATTTAAGTATCGGTTCTGACCCATAAGTTCTGACCCTGTAGAGCCCCAGGATGGTTGACTAAAATCAGTCAGAGTCTACCTGGGTTGGCTGCAGGGCAAATGTCCAACATTATATCTTGATGTATTGCTTTTATTTATTTGTAACTTGAAATTGTTGCCTTTCCAGACTTGTTTGCTATCAGCCGGATGAATCCAGAGCCACCCTGACAGCCCAGCATGCTTCCAAAGAACACCGTGTGTTTGTCCAAACCCAGTTTGTTGAGCCATTTAACCCAATAATTGGAGCCCAGTACCTGGTTCTGGGTGAGACAGAAATGTATGAAGGTAAAAGATCCCTCTGTGATTTCTCTTGGAGTTTCATTTAGTTTAGCTTCTCTGATGCTCTTATTAAAGAAGCTGGTTATGACCGAGAGATACAAAGTTACACTGAAAAATGTAGTCATTGGGATGATAATGGAGTTAATTTAGCATTGTTTCTTAACTACACTGGTCCTAATTAGGAAGAACTCAATTAGCTGCATGATAAATTAAAACAAGCTTGATAGTTTTCATTCTGATGATTAATATTTTTGAAGACAAATTTTGTTTACAGATATCATAATCCATTTTTTATGATTTAAGTTGTAAGTGGTTTTTATTTATTGTTTTTGGTTGTGAAATATCCAAATACTATAACTAAGTGGAAGATATTTTAAATATCTTCCACTTAAATGTTAAGTGTTCTTTACAAAAAGTGTCTTGGTCTTTGATCGGGCAAACTCTCAAAGACCAATAATAATATAATAATTTTTATATATTGAAAATTGTCTCAAACAATATTGTCACTTATTGCGACAATTATCGTTATTTGTTATTGTGACAGACCAATCAAAGTACTTTACCTGAGAGCCACATAATCACACAATTGAACTCGCATTCATACAGATAAATAAGCCCAAAAGTTTGCAGATTTATGCTTAAATTAATCTTTTTATTATACCGACAGCTTTCTTTTGACTGGAAATCGATGGTTTTGGAGTGGTCCAGACATCCTGTACTTTAATCTGTTAAGTGAGTCACATTGACCTGTGCCAAGAGGAAACTGAAATTGAACCCACAATCTTGGGATACCAACATAACCACTCTTCTCTAATGCTTCTGCTAACACTGCACATGTAAAAAAATAAATAAATAAGTAAATAATTTTTCATAGCATCTTCCACAAATATCAACATCTCATAGAAGAAAATGTATCAGTTCACTTTATTTCAAAATGTTGTCTTTCTTTAAAAAGATGGTTCTTGAAACATAACAAATGTTCGTTGTTATAATTTCTGAAAAATATATACTAAGTCTTTTTCAAAACATCATGTGATATTTGCAGTTCTAAATAAGTTTCATTTAGCTGGACTGAGGGGAAAATGGCTCTTTGAATCATAAGTTTTGAAAACTCTGACCCATCCACATCCGTTTGTCTGCAGGTGTTGGTGTGATGGTTCGCGCCCGTGTGCTGAACTGTGTTGACGGCGTAAACACTGCACTTCTGCAGAAGGCTATCACTGAGCAGAGGAGCTTCTTCGCAGAGAGGGAGTGCAAACAGGGGGAGGTTACACAACCACAAGATGTAACTTGATAAAGGTCTTCATGCTGTAATGCTAGGAGGCCAACAGCAATGTTCAGAGACTTTTGTACCCATATTATCTTTATCAGTTACTTTGGGACAATGAAGCTAAGAGTCAGTCTAGTTCCCAGAATATATATTGGGTCCATATGTTGTATTTTTTGTCAATTTTTGAGGTTTATGATTGTTTGTAGCAGATTTTTGTGCTAATTCTGCTTGATGTTGTGATTTCACAGCTTGTGAACAAATGTTATGCCAAAGTTCATATACAAGTAGCAGATTCACATACCACCATTATGTGGATGACAATAAACTAGGAATATTTTCTACTGTCAAAATCTGGTATATTTCTGTATATATTTGTAATAAAAATAATATCCTGGTTAAACGAAATGAAACATTATAATAATGGGTGATGTCTTATTCTGGAATATGCTTCTCTTGTATTGTTAAGGAAATTATTCTTGCATGGTGAACGCTGCTTCTTACGAGTTGTGGTCTGTTCGTATGGCCATCTATGCTTGAAGCTGAAACGACTTGAAGTTCACACTTACAATTTGGTTTCAGAAGAGGATCACACATTTAAATGGACCTGCTAAAAGAAACACAAACTACAGGATCTGGTAAAAAAAAAATAGCTAAAGACAAAATAATGCATCAAACCTTTGTGGAAACTCATGAGGACAACAGTTTGATGGATAAAGCAGTATACTAGATGGTGGCAGAAACAGAAGATATTGTCAAAATTCAGACAGAAAATGTTCACTAAAATGAAGGAGATGTAACACTTCAAAAATGTGTCCCATTAGTGATTACTGTGGATTTTAAAATGGTCGTGTCAAGGGTATTTTCTTAGTATTTAACTTTAAAATGGTTAGAATTTCTTCTGAATACCATCAAAGACAGCCAAAATACTAACAGGAGTTCTTGTACCTCAATTTAGAAAACCAGGGCTTTAAAGGAACAGTACAGCTTGATGTCATCTGCATAGATATGACAGTAATGATCTTTAAATCTGTTTATCATCTGCACCTATACGGATTGTTCTGTTTCTACGAACCTGCAAGGAAAAGCAAGTTTTGACAATAGATGAATGGATGCATTTAGCAGAACACTCATAATAAAAAGTGAAGAGTCAAATGCTTTTTAACCATCATAAGTTAATTTTAATCATATCTGATTCTTCATAAAATATCTAACAATTTCAAGTTTTAAGTGAAGAATTAACACAGAATCAAATCAATCTATAATATTATGTCCCGATATCCCCAATAATACAGCAATATTCACAATAAACAATATTGATGCAGCATTGGTCACTTTATTTTGATCCAAAAGGCATCAAACAACAAATATTCCTATGTATGACTCTTGGCTAAACAAATGCAACTCAACAGCAATCATCCTGGCAACTTGACAAACAGTTTTATACTATATGTCTTCTCCTGAGTTAATATATATATGTAGTAGAAGCAGCAGAATACATAATATATTTTATTACCAAGCTAAGAAAACAACCTCTAGTAGTAAACATAAATTTGTTGTGTGTAGTGTAAGAAAAGAGAATAGCTTAATAACAGTCAATAGCCTACTCAGACCGTGGCCCAACTCAGAATGTCGGCACACTCAGTTGTTGGCATTCACGATTTAATTTTCAGGCCTCATAAAGAAAACAACAGGCTCAGTTAAGCTAGCAAACAATACAAGCCACAGTCAAAACCAATCTACCAGGTTTTAACAGCAGAAGCAGAAATAAAACCTAAAATAATTGTGCTAAACAACAGCAGCAGCAGTTACACATGCCCCAACCCACCAAGCCAAGCACAGGTGCAAACTACATTTATGGCATCCTTCAATTGTTTAATGTTTTGGTATATTATCTCCCACAAATTATCTAAGCTTTTTACTATGCATGGAAACAATCAGTGATGGTCTGGATTCTGGTTTGATTGTGCTTCTCAACATGCAACATGCTCATGGCAGCTACACCTGTTTTAAGTAACCCAATCTCGCAAACACAACCACTAGAATAAATCCTCAAACAAAAGTTTCAGGACCTCCATTTCCAGATATTTTGAAGCTTATATGCAAGCTCATATTCAACTGGTTAATAACTCAACTGGTTAATAATCCAGATGCCACAGGGCATAACTATTACATTGCAGACGCATTGTAATACAATAATCTCCAACAAACATGAGTGTCACTAGCTTTTTGTTATCAATGAAAATTATCTTATTCTAGCCAACTCTGGCACACTTACATAACATAATATTGATTAATGTGCACTGTTCCTTGACAAATTAATAAATTTGAAAAGCCTTAGTCATTTTTCATTGCCTTGTTTCATAGACTCACCCAGCAAACCTTACTAACTGACAGGAACATAAACTTTACAATGCATTTGGTCATGTATTTTATGTAGTAACTCCATCTTCATTCTTTGTTAGGAATGGATCCTTAAGTTGTACACCTTCAATATGCTCTTTTTCAAACTGTAAGCAACTGCATGTCCACACACAATAAATGCACAGACTCCTTGACCTGTTGCAGCAATCATCGTGGCCTTGGATGAGTTTATTTTTTCTTAACTCTAAATTCAATTCCAAACATTTTTAGGGTCCTAAATTTTCAATGCCGTTCACCTACTGAGTCAGGAGAGCCACTGAGTCTCCTCACAAGCCAAACATCAGGAGACTTCCCAGTTAAAGCCTGACCTCCTGATTAATTTATTCCCCCTCTTCTCTTCTCCTAGTGATATCAGATAGTTATGGTGTTAACTGCAAGTGAATCTAGAGATTAAAATATCTTGAAGAGCAGTATGTTGGAGAATAGCTTGGCTCTTTGGAGGAGGCGGGTAGCATTGGTAAGCCAGACGCTGTGTCTTTCCTACAGCGATCCAGAGCTTGCTTGTAGTTGATCTTCTCCTTTGTGATAGGGTCAATGATATCTCTGACATAGTGTTCGCCGGTTTGTAGATCCTTTTTTGTTGTACTGTCAATCTTTTTAGATTCAATGGCATCCAATAAGCTAACTCTACGACCAGTGGCAGGATCTACCAGCCCACCAGTCAGGTGTTGTGCCTCCATGTATCGAATTGCTGACTCTTTTGGCATCCAGCCTTTCTGAACAGCTTCTCCCACAGACAAACACTCTTTGGTCATGGGGTCTTCAACTCCAGTGAAAGCTTTCTCTGCATTAAGCAGCCGTTGGACTTGGCTGTCCTCGATAAGGCCTCTTTGTGCCGCCTTGTGAACTTTGCATCTTTCTTTGTTGCTGATGTCAGTGATGCCACCTGTTGCTGCTTGAGCCTCCAGCAGTCTTTGGGCAGTGGTAGGGTCGATCAGTTTGCGCAAGGTGGCATTGCGGATTGTAAAGCAGGTGTCTGTATATGTATCCATTATTCCAGCAATTGGCTGTGTTTCCGTAGCAGTGGTAAGGTCTAATGATGGAGATTTCGCAGATGAATTTGGTGTTTGGGTGACTGAGGTGAATTTGGGTTGCTTGGTTTTGTCACCTGCAACAAGAAGGGCAAATTCTGAGATAGGAAGTTTGCCTTGTTTGTATTGTTGCAGATCATCTTTTGTTAGCCTTCCTTCCTTGATAGCGTCTTTGATAGAGTACTGCTTTCCACTCTTGCGATCCAGCAGCACAGATGTTTCTCCATCAGGACCCTTGGACGTTATCTCTTCCCAGTCACATTCTAGTTCCTGCAGATCAATGTACTGCTGGCGATCAATGAGGCCCCCAAGGTAGGCATCATAAGGAGACATGTCTTTACCAGTATCTGGATCCAAAATGGTGACTTTGGTCGAGACATTGGTTTCTTTGGTCCTTGTCTCTGCCTGTTCCTCTTTCTGCAGGTACATCAGAATCTCACGAATTGTGCTGTCTCGTTCATGAATCTTATCTTTCTCGTCCAAGATCTGTCTCTCCAGTCGCTGGACATCTGACTCCATCTTAACGCTCTTCTGCCTGTTCATCTGTGTTCTTTCAGTCATCAATCGACTTCGCTGCTGGAAAGAGAGATGAATGTTGTGTTTCTTTGCTTCAAGAGTTCTGAGTTCTTGGGTGAGGTTGTCGTTTTCCCTTACTAGAGTATCTTTGTTGAAACTAAGATTTGTCTCTTCTCTTGAATTGTTAGATTTGGTGCTCCTCAAAATGCTAATTTTGTCATAGAGACGCCTGATTTCATCCTCCAAGTCTTGTCTAGCAAATTTGTTCTGAGACACCTGCTCCCTCAGACGGCGTCGCTCAGCTTCAACAGCCTGATCTTTCTCCACACGAACAACCTCCTTATACACTGTCTTTTCACCTGACTTCTCTTTCTGCAGAATCTCAAGCTTTAATTTGACATTGCGGATTTCCCTCTGGATACGTAGGATATCATTGGTTTCCTTGTCCATGTCAAACTGCAAATCATTTGTCATCCTTTCCAGTTTTGGATCTCTTTCAACCTTCAGCACTTCCTCAACTACTATGCTCTCCTCAACAGGAGGTGGGGCATTTTCCAATTGTGTGATACGTAGTCGGATCTCTCTAAGTTCAGATTCAGCTTGGATCCTTTTTTGGTGCTCATCACTCTCTCTTATGATGCGCTCCTTGTCTTCCAACTTTGTTCTTAGTTGCTGTAACTCCAGATTCATCTGACGGCGACTCGTTACGACTTCATCAAGCCTCCTACTGAGTCTGTCATGTTCCAGTGTTTGCCTTGGGTCCTTCTGAAGGTGTACAACCTCCTGGACAATCAGTTTCTGTTCTGGTTTCTGTCTTTCCAAAAGAAGGTATTTGTGTTGGAGGTCAAAAACCATCTCCTCAATATTTCGCCTCAACTGTGCTTCTTCCCGCACACTCCTGCGCAAACGATCAGCTTCCTTCTCCAGTAGTGGATCAGACTCATATTTAATTAAGTCCCTGGAGACAAACTGGGTCTCTATCTTTGACTTTTCTGCCTTCCTTTCATCTCTTTCTTTTCGCAACTGTCTAACCTGGTCTTCAAGAGAGGTACACTGGCTGTTCAGATGGTTCACCTGATCATTTAACCTCTGGATCTCTCGCCCGTTTTCAGGGCTTCTTTCTTCTTTCACCACCTCTTGGAGAACTTCTTTGAATTCTACTTTGGGTTTCTCTGAACGAAGGGCATTCATGTCAGAGGTGACCTGCATAATCACCTTTTCTAAATCAGTATTCTGCATATTTATTTCCTGTATTTCTTTGCGGAGGTGCTCAATTTCCATCTCTGTATTTGGGTCTATTAGGTAGATCTCATTTACAACTTCTTTCACCTCAAAACTTGGCCTCTGGGCTTGAACTTCTCTGTAGCGCTTCTGCAGCTCCATCACTTCTTGAGACAAATGGCTGTTTTCAGATCTCTCTTCCTCCATGCTCGTTTGGAGCTTGTTGAATTCTGCGATAAGTTCAGGGTTTTGTTCAATCTTTTCCACCTTTCTAGCGATGTCTTTAGACTGGATGTTGGGAATCAGCTTCTCAAGGGTATTAATCTGATTTCTTGTCTGGAAGATTTCATCATTGAGGATCCTGCATTTGTTTTTCTCATCAGAAATTTCAGTCTCAAATGTTTTAAATGCTTTCAAAATCTCTAGATCTTGTTCTGATTTACCTGCTTCCTTCTTATCCTCTCTCTCTTTCAGCGGCGGTTGAATATGCTGGAGAATTGCGATTTCTTTCTTCATTTGGGCTTGGTCTCGTTCCTTCATTTGGATTTCATGTCTTGTCCTTGCGATCTCATTTCGCATGTTGGCAGCCTCTTCTTCCAGTTGAGGATCTCTTTTAAACTCAATCACCTCTCTAGTCACCATTCTGGGGTATGTGTGTTTAATGGTGCCGATTCTCTCGTTTACTGTCTCAAACTCTGAATGGGTGGAGCTCCGTTCCAGGACTTCAGTGTTCAGTTTGCTCCTACGGTCAGACAGATCACCTACTAGTGTAGGATCCTGGTGGAACCACACTGCATCGTTGTCCTCCACATGATCCACACCGCGGTGATTCTTAATCCTGTTTTTGAAGGTATTTAGTTTGGTCTCTGCTTGAGCTGTAAGTTCATTCTCGTCCGCTAATTCCCCAAGCAAGCCATCTAATTCAGAGCTACTCTTTTGTTGGTTTTCAAGCTCCGTCTGTTGCTGTGCCACCATCTGAACCTTTTCTTCATTCTGCAGCAATAAAAACATATTAAGCGGGTTTAAGTACACGTTTTCAGATGATTTACAGTGTAGCTTAATTTTTTTTAATTGGTTATAGCATAAATAGTGCAAAACAAAGATAAGTTTGACAAATTTGTGACCTTAAGCCTTACTTGAAAAATGAGATTCCTAGCCAAATCGATCTGTTTCTGACGCTGAGCGTTTTCTGCTGTTGCTTCTGCGTAGCGATTTATCAAATTTTTTTCCTGTGATGAACAGATCTTTAATCAAATTCTTATCTCTTTAAAAAACATAAATATACAGTAAAATAATCTGAATGTTACCTCTCTCTGAATAGCATCACTGAATGTCAGGCTTTGGGTCGTCTTTGGAAGAGTCATCCCGACATCTTCAAGTGTACCGTTGTATTTATTAGCATTTGTCTCATAATCCTGCAGGCATAAAAATGTTACATATTTTATTCCTCCGTCTCTAAAAGTTAAAGGCACATCCAAGCGCGAAGAGGAATGGATCATTTCAGTCTGCCTGAACTGAAGCTAAATGTTTCAAGCATAAAAAAAATAAAAGTTGGGGTAAAAGTTCCTTTGTTTTCTTGTATTTCCTATTTCAGAGTTGTACTGTTTCAGAGCTAAAAAAAAAAAAAGATTATTGTTAGAACTGTAAATATCTTTTATCCCATATATACTCAAAATTAACTTTAAGAACTGTGCGATTCTTTTGTTTTCTCCTATGTGTGTTTTGGTGAGAGATGTCTGCAGGAAACTGATAAGAGTGCCAAATTGAAATTAGATGCTAGTTACTTTGGAGACAAACCTAAGAGCTGGCCTGATAAGGAAAACACCCAAAGGCTAAAGGTCAAAGCTTGTGACCCAGAGACATGGGAACTGCACTTGAGACCTCACATGCACTAAGACAGGAGATTCATTGTATAGAAAAATGTATGACTGTGTGTTAGCAGCTGGGTTTTGTTTCCCCACCCCTTTTCTAGGCCAGCTGCTGGCCAATGTAAATTAGGACGTCATGATGCAAATAAAGGAGGAGAAGCAAGAGAGGATTTTCAGAGCGAATTTGAAGACTGTGAAAATCAGACCCTCCTCTCTGCTCTCCTCGTGAGTAAAATCCAATTCTTTAGTCTTTCTTCTTTTTGTCTATTAAGGTTGTAAACCTGACAATTATGAATTTTCATTTTCAATGCAGGATTTGACTAAAATGCTTTTAAAAAGTGTACCATACGTTTCCCTGAGCTGGGACTTATAAACAAGGTGAGGTGACACAAACACCTCAGTTTGCAGGTAATTAACCTGCTGTAGTAAACATTATACTTTATACTTATTAGTGGAGTACTTCAACTCCAAAGGGGGAAATGTTCCTAGTCTGAGCAGCTCTGTAAAATACAACTACAAACCATTATAGATGCTAAAATCCTTGATGACAAGGATATTAACAACATTCAAAACTTAAAATGTATATAAACCTGATTATATTCCTGTTTAATGTTTTTCTTATTCTCCAATCATAAATGCCATATCGTACTTTGAATGCAGTAGGAATGCTCTACTATGGAGTTTCTATAACGGAAAACAGGAGGGTACCTTTCATGATTAGTTCCTTTGTCTGGCCTAAGAGTGAGCGATTATTTGAATGATATTGTGAAACGTATGCAGTTCTGCTTCTGTTTTGTTCTTACACTGAGTATGCACTGCAGATCTTGGGAGTGGTCAACCACTACGTCCATGTCGTCCTCCTTCTGCTTTAGATCCTTCATCACTCTCTGTGAATTGAGAAAGGTTGCATTAATCCTTTAAACACTATTTAACTCAATTAAATGATGCACAAATATGATTTTTTTATGTGTAGTGCTTCACTTTTTCCAAATTGTACTAAATTAATGTCTTTTCTGAAAATTCTACACACAAATGCCCAATTATGACATTGTGAAAGTTTGAGTGTTTTGCAAATTTATTAAAAATACAAAGCCTATTAATCATATTTAAATAAATATTCACAGACTTTGCAACAAGGTTCAAAACTCAGACCACGAGAAACAAGATTCTCTGGTCTGAAAGCTTGAACTCTTTGTGAATGGAAAGTGTCATATTTAGAGGAAACTAGATGCACCAATCCAATATTAATAATTGTATCAGTCCCAATGTTGAAAAAATTATAGATCTGGTATTGGTGACAATGTGACTGATTCACATGGGCAGATCTATTCAGTCTAACTCTACGCTTTGTGCTCTGAGCTACGTCACACTTTATTATTTGTTTCACTTTATATTTAGAATTTCTAATTTCACCTTCTGAACCATTTGAAAGAAGATTTGCTGCAGTTTATTTTTTACATGTTTGACTAAGGCATAGTTTTTTGTCAGATTCAGTTTATTATTTATTTTAGATTGGCTGTTGGTGGTTCAAGGTGCTTTACATGATAAAAACACAAAATTAAAAAGTTTTAAATTAAACGAACAAGTGAACAAACATGATTAGCCATCACCATGATTATGCAATGTTTAATTTATTATGGCTCAAAAGCAACAGCTGGGTTTTTAGTCTTAATTTGAAGGAACTCAGTGTTTCAACTGTTTTGCAGGTTTCTAGGAGTTTGTTCCAGATTTATGTTGCAATTCTCCTAATTGCACTGAACAAATTCAGGTTTTGTTGTTTTTACATGTTTGACCAAGCGTGTGAAGCTTTAAGTAATGTACTGGTGCAGAGTTGTCAAATAAACGTGTAATTAAATTAAAAAGATAAACGTTTTAAGTCACTTCAACACTGTTTTTCTGTATCAGATCGATGTCGGTCGATGCTGAACCTCAGAGATCTGTATCGGTATTGAAAGTGTTCAAAAAGACTTGAGGCTGTAAAAGCTGCCAAAGGTGGATCAGCAAAGTATTAAGCAAGGATGTGAACACTTATGTAAATGTAATTTCTAGGTTTTGTGTTGTTAATAAATGTGGAAAAATCTCAAAAACATTTTTTCCAAATGTAGGTATTTGCATGTAGAAATTTGAGGAAAGAGATTGAATTAACAATTTGCAGAAAGGTGGAACAAGTTAAACACTGTGAATATTTTTCAGATCAGTACGTCTCTAAGGACTTTCATACCTGTTGGGAGATCTGCTTAGCAGTCACCTGCGACAGTCCATCGTTGATATTTATCTGATTTGTTGGCAGGATGTCCAAGAAAGAGTTGAGATATTTGCACAGGTTCTGGAACTCCTGGTACGCTGACGAAGCCTCTTGCAAAAGGTTTTCTCTAAAGGGTGTCAGAAATTTTTTTTATTAATTTTCTACACGTCTTTGCTGTTATCAAATATATTTCTTTTTAAGAGCATTAAGTTTTGCTTTTCCCTAAAAGATATTTAGCAATATTTAAAAGTAAACACAGAATTTATGAAATGTTCTTTCAATTTTTGTTACTATCAAACTTGACGCCATACTGGGATTAAACAAATCCTGGGATTAAACAAATCCCAGTATGGCTAAATTAACTGAACTGAAAGGCTCTCGGTTTTTCTAACCTTTCCTTCAGCTGGTTGGCAACATTTGTGTAGCGACTCTGCAGCTGTTTGACATCATTCCTCTGGCGCTGGATGTCAGGGCAGTACTCCTGGTGGTCTTTCTGCAGGGAGCTGCACAACTCCTCAGTCGCCTCCAAGTCCTGATTCAGTTTCGTCATGTCATCCTGGATCCCTGCTACTGATTGCTGCTGGCGCTAAACACAACAAAGGGGACGTCCAAAATAAAATATACACTGTGCTGCCAAAAGTTTTGAGTTGTTCCAACTGTGTACCTACAGCCCACAGCCATAGGTAATTAAAGGTGACCTATTATACTTTATTAAACAGGTTAGGATGTTTCTATGGGCTAGACAAAACATGTTCATTACATTTTTTGCACAAAATGATTCTTAGACGGTGAAGTTTTAGTCTGTTCAGTTCTGACTATTTTGAGCTGTTTTAGGGCGTCTTGTCACTTTAAATCCAATTAAGCTGCTGCTGGCCCTCCGGCCCCCAACTCAACATTTACACTCAAACGTGAAAATGGCTGCAAACAGATACACAATTATGCAATTCTACATCTTTGAAAAGCAGAAGTGGAGCCTCCTGCACAACAAACAAGAATGGGGCAAGTGGTTTCTGGATGGTAAGTCATCAACAAAGCACTTGTGTTTTCCAGAAGCCATTGTACAGCACATAGCGGTAGAACTAAATGTGCTGGACTCTGTTGGGGTTAATATGTTGGGGTTAAAATTGTTAATATGACTTGACAATTAGGAGGTTTTTGAAATGGTTCATCTTCCAAACACCAAAAAACATTAACTAATTGCCCCAAAACAACCAGTTTTTGGGCAATAAAGAGCGCCAAAAACTACACTTTTTTTAAGCGCTTGGGCTGTGTTTAGAAGCACCTGCGACCAAAATGAAAGAATGAATTTTGTATAATACATCCCATTTAAACGTCAAGTCATGCAGAGTGCTTCTACAAACACTTGTAAAAGAATGGATCTCTCTCAGGAGCTAAGTGAACTCAAACTTTGAGAGGATGTCATCTGTGAAAAAAGTCCAGCCTAAATATTCCACATTTAACTGTTAATGGCATCTAAAGTGGAAATAGGAGGAAACGACAACAACTCAGATATGAAGACTCCAAAAACTGGATGGAAAGTCTTATTAGAAGAAACTGTTGTAACTGCAAAGGTTTCCGTGTTAAAGCCTTTGTCTTAAAAACAGGATGCTGTCCTTACAGTTTGTGTGTTTGTGCAGAAGCTAATAGTGATCCAACATACAGTAGTGTAAGTCATGGTGAATGTTTGTACCAGTCTATTGTACATATCCTCACCTGAATGTCTTCAGTGTGAGTTTGAATTGCATTTGGTATGTCAGGAATTTGACAGTCTTCACTGAGGTTTCTCTCAAGGCCATAAACAAGATCGTCCACCTTCTGAATTTGACTCTCCAGGCTGAGAGACGCATTCGCTCTGAGAGAAACAGATAAATACAGCAAGCTGTGATCTAAAAAACAAGAACAAAAGCCTAAACTTTATAAATACTACCACTGCTAATAATAATAATAATAATAATAATAATAATAAAAACGTACTTTTTACTGTAGAGATCCGCCAGAGCGGCTAAGCTATCATGCTTGCTTCTAGCAGCACTCAGTCTGAGCGGCAGTCCAGGCAAGAAGCTGCTGGACTCAGCAGAGAGGAAAGGCTGCAGGTCGGCCTCTGCGGTCTGGATCTGCTGCTCCAGAACCTTCAGTGCCTCGGCAACTTGCTGTATAAAACAAATATGATTTAGAAGACTTTGAATCGCTTCACAGTCCTCTGAGGGTGCTTGAGCGCACTTTTTCCTTCCACTCGTCTTTCCATGAACATGTTTGGATGCAACACTGAACTCCAAAAACACAAAATTATACCAAGTATTTTGTCTATTTTCTAGTGCAAATACCTTGTTAAACTTGAAATAAGACAAATCTGGCTTACAAGTAACTTTTCAGCAAAATATATGAGCTTGTTTTAAGTCAATAATTTTTTATTTTGATTTTAAAAAGTACTATTTCCTCTGGAAGATTATTTCAATTATGACATGGGAAAAATGTCATATTGTAAGTGAAATAACAATAACAGAGGAAATAGTACTTTTTAAAAATCAATATGAATAAATTGTTGACTTAAAACAAGCTCATATATCTTGCTGAAAAGTTACTTGTAAGTCAGTTTTGTCTTGTTTTAAGTTTATTAAGATATTTGCACCAAAAACTAGACAAGAGTATTTTGTAAAATTTTGTGTTTTTGCAGTGCGCAGCAATGCAATTTAATGGCTTAATCTTCTTGTGGAGTGAGTCGGTGACTGCCTGCTTTAAATTGAATAATATAACATTTCTTTATAAAAAAAATCTTCTTTTTTAATTGGTTTGATATTATCTATTTGAAAATAAGCAGATGAAATAAATCCGTCTGTATGGTTAAAGTCTAAATATTAAAAATGTCATTACTTAAAATGAGCTTTTGAAGATATTTCAATTTACGGTACTTAGTGTACCTCTAAGTGTCACAATCAGTATCAACATGCAACAAAATGAACTTTATGAAAATAAAGCTACATTTTTTTCCCCTCATGAACTAAATTTAAATATAATCAGATCCCTACTGAGAGTTTCTTCCCACTGAAACCATCGGTGTTTGTGTCGACTCACCTCCTGCTCTCTCAGCTTCTTGGCCAGATCTCCGGTCGGGTCGGTGCGGCTCACCGGGGTTCGCAGACGGCTCAGCATGCCCTGCTCCGTGTTGGCCAGGTCAGAGTCCAGCTGGTCCAGCCGCTGAGCCACAGCGGCCAGTTTGGGGTCTGCTGGAGCTGAAGAAACTGGAGCTGAGTGAAGACAATTATTTTCTGGTTAATCTTACCTAAAAAACAGGGATGTCTTTGTGTCAGTCGGTAATTTCTCGTCATAGAAATCCCATATGAGGTACCTCAAGGTTCAATCCTGGGACTCCTCTCATTAAACGTAATAACTGTATAATGTTTTTAATGGTTTAAAGCACTTTGTTGCTGAACTGTGCCATGCAAACAAACTCTTCTTGATCTCTGTGGACCCTGAGGCATTTTAATCTGCTCACAGATTAAACATCATGGTGGTAAAGAAGTGAAAGACAAACACCTGACTGCTGAGCGATAGAGACATCTGATCTGGGGTTCTTCAGGGACGCTGCCAGAGCCGCTCTCTTTTTCTTGATTTCTGCCAACTCACTCGCCAAACTGAAAATACAAACACAAAGAGAATATGAGTATAACACACGTTTTAATAGCAATGCATTCCATTTCCAATGCAGCTTTCCATTACTTACGAGTCAACTTTATCAATGGCGTCTGGGTCAGGAGGTGAGATTAGAAAGCAAACTCCTGGGAAAGTTTCGGTTTCTCCATCAGCTGAGATTACGTCCCAGTTCTCGTTGTCAGAGAGGGATTTCAGGGTGAACGTTTCCCCTCTGGACAGAGAAGCCTAATGGCGGAAAAATGAAGTCAAATTATTATCATAAAGAGATCTGAAAACAATAAATCAGACTGAACGATTACAGAAAGAATCTCAACACTCAGTCTTGTGGGTTTTGCTTAATGAAGATTCAATAAAAAATAATTTTGGACCTGGTCAGTCTTCCAGTCACACAGCGACTTCACTGTGATGGGAGTGTTGGAGGAAACGCGACGCAGCTTCAGAGGAGAGATGGTCGAACTTCGTCTCCTCAGGACGGTCAGCAGCTGCTCACAGTTCTGCACCGTCTTCTCCTCTGCCTAAAGAGAAGCAAAGCCAGTTGTCTATTGATTTTCATCAGCTGAGCGCCCATTTCTTGCTTTTATACTTTTTTTCATTGTATTTTCATCTTGTCTGCGATTCCCCCTAAATTCATCACAACCTATTGCCTTCTAATGAGCCGTACAAAAATCACAACCTTTTATAACAATGTACCAAACCAACCCCTCCAGAAAGTCGCGATTCACTGATTGTACACAAATTTTGCACTGACTCGCAATTTTCACCAGTGATCACAACTTTTCTGCAAATCTGACCAATCACCTTGTTTTCTGTATTTCCTTCACTGTAAAACATTTGAGCCGCATTTATATACATTATACATAAATATATACACTATATATAAATATAGATTTATATATAGCGTATCTACTATCTTCTACTCTTTAAGTCAAATAAATGTAGCCAGTTTTATATTTTGAACCTAAATGTGAGTTTGTGAAAGATAAACTTACAGTTTATGTGTTAATTTTTTTATTAATTTTGTCAAACCTCCAAGAGTTGAATAAACTAGAGTTTTTCTGCTTTACCTTGTTGTTTTCATCTTACCTCCATCTGCAGAAGTGTCTTTGAATTACTCTTCTGCCTGACAGACTCTGGGGCCAAAGTGGTGCTGAGTTCAGTCAGTGTCTCTGACAGCTGCTCAGCGTCCATTTGAAACTGGAAAAAATGGTACAAACACGTTCATGTTGCGGTTTGAGAGAAGCTGAAAACACGTTGGACCGCTAAAAACAAAAATCATCCATGCTGTTACATACTTTTACCATCTTTTTTTCTTACCTTTTTAAATTCATCCACATTTTCCAGATGTGTTTCCTGACAAATGCAGAGATTCAGGAACTTCTGCCATTCGTTTCGCACCGTTTCTATTTGGGCCTTAAAGTAAAGAATCAGGCTGCATTTAATAAACATTCAAATCTTAAAGTTTAACTCAGGTGAAATCTTTATAGGGGACATATAATGCAAAGTCTACTTTTTGCACATTTTTGTACTTCCAATTGGATCGACTGCTTCTAGAAACAACCCAAACGCTAAAAAAAAAAAAAAACATCCAGATGTTTCCTGGAAACAAGTTACTGTTTTTGGTGGCAGGGAAATGAGCCGATTACCCTTTGCATGTGACGTCACTGTCTTCGAAACTCCGCCCACTCCGCCATGATGGATGTAAAAAACAACCAATGCGCTCCTGTGAGCCTGTGAAAAAGCGCACCTCTGGTAGCCTAATATCGCTTTTACTTAGTTGATAGTAGTGAAATAAAAATGATCATAGGGTGCTGCGTGGTCGGCTGCACAAACAGACAGGAGTGAAAACCAAAGTTGTCATTTTATTAACTTTTAATGATGGAAGATCCGGCGGCGATGGATAGCAGCCGTTAATCATGACTGTCAGCCATCGGTGTAATCATGGATTTGCAGCGAACACTTTTTACAAAGTAAGAGGATTAACGTTCGTATACTTTATAAGTAAGTATGATTAGAACGATATCAAATATCGCATTATGGAGAAGGTACGTGTCTTACCATCAGTAACCATGGAAACAATGCCCCGCCATCATGTAGCCTAGCAAGTACAAAGAAAAAAAAAAAAAACAACTGCTCTTCTGCACATTTTTAATCCCGCTCCGGTGTAAAGAGAGACGCTGTTTATGACTTAATGACACAAATCATGTGGTGTGAATTCAGACAAAGTGGGTAATTTGATCAACACGTCAGGAGGGAGGAAGTACGGGTCGGTTTCTAAGCTAGCCGTTTCCAATTTCTGTAAATACCGCCATCTATGAGCTCCAACCAGGTGAGTCAGTTCAAAGACAAATTAGCTTGACTCCATCTAGTAGAAGCCACGAATAAACTGACAAAACAACTTTGGAAAACAACTTCAGTCGCTCTGTTCAATCCTCATTTCCGACATCCATCATGGCGCTTCGCATGATTAAGTGACGTAGTTGCAAAGGGTCAATAAACCCAAGTGAAGGCCAACACCATAACGAGCCCAGCCTCGTTACCTAGCAACCCAAACGGAACTCCGGCAGTTTGGTCAGCTAATTTTACCGCTGTACAATAGCTGCTAAAAAAGACAAATGTTTAACTTATCTTTCAGGGAGCACTTCTAAATTTTTGTTAGTTGTGCAGGAGGCTCTTGTTCAAAGATGTACTTGTACATCTCTACAGCCATTTTAATATGGCTTCAAACTCAACTCAGCGTTTATGAGTGTAAACGCTGAGTTGGGGGGAGTGGACAGCAACTAATAATTTGGATTTAAAGTGACAAGAGGCTCTAAAACATCTCATTCTGAAGGGAGCAAACTGAGATGTCATTATCTGAGAATGATTTTGTGCTAAAATGTAACAAGAACATATTTTTTATAGCACATAGACATATCCTAACTTGTTAAAGGAAGCATAATAGCCAGGTCTCATTTTTAGACTGACTTGAATACCTGTATTGTTTCGCTGGCCGGGTGGTTCAGTTCGACGAGCCTTTCTCCTTCATCCTGGAGTCTGTTCACTTCACTCTCATGGAACAAAAGACCGTTGTTCTTGAAGTTCTGATTGGGAATAAGTCAAAGCTTTTATATCTATCGTTAAAATGAGATGCTAATTCAACTGTCTTTCATTTAACTAGTGCCTAACAGATTCTCTAACTTCTGCCTTAAAAGTTTAAGATCTCTAAACCCCTCTGTTGAACTTCCTTTGGTTTATTTTGTCTAGGAAGTCCTAACTAGGCTGTCATTTTTATCTGTTTTATAATGTTTATGACAAGGAATCTGCAGTTGAAACATATGAACACCCTAAAGGGGGGTAAAAGTTATTATTTTATTTAATAAAACAGCATTACAGCAGAATAAAGAGATTAAAACCAAATCTTGATTTGCTCTGACCTCATAGTGCCTGCGGATGTCAGGAGGATGCAGCATTTGATCGCTCCAGTCCTGCTTCTTGATCTTTTCCTGTTCGTCTCTCAGGAAGTTCAGCAGCCTGCAGCAGCCCTGCATGTACTCGTAGAGACTGTTCAGGTAGTGGTGCCGCCACTTGGAGTCGTCCTCAGAGACAAAACCAACAAAACAAAATTAAATCTCAAAGGTTAGGCTGTATTTTCATTTTTATTCATGAAATACCTCTAAAAACTATGAAAGTGTTGAAAAAAAAAAAAAAAAACTCAGAAAATTTAAGATTAATCCATGAAATACTTAAGAAAAAACAAGAAAAGTTTTTAGTTTAAAAGTAAAAAAAAATTGCTTGAAAAAAACTTTGACATTAATCTCAGAAATTTTCTAGAAAAAACTTGGAACTTTTTGGAGTTTTCAAACTCAAGTATTTCCTTGTTTTTCTAGAGTTTTTAAAAAAAAATAATAATTTTTTTTTAGCAAAATTGCACATTTTCAAAATCAAAAATTTCTGTTTTCCTAGTACATTTTAAAATTATTCTCGAAATCTCTTGAGTTTTTTCTAGCAAAGTTTTGACTTTTCAAACTCAGAAAGTTCCTCTTTTTTTTTTAGAAAATTTCTGAGATTTTTTGCGCTCCTCCTTTTTTTAACACGCTGTTGTAAAAACCTAAAATAACAAGTAAAAAGCAACTTACCAGCAGGTTGTTATGTTGTTTCTTAAAGACAGCATATTTCTCCTGAAGAAAAAAAAGACAGTAACGTAACATTAATTGTCTCTGCCAAGATTTTATTGAGAATGAAAAAGATGAAAAAGCTTTATTTTTATAAGCAAACATCACTTTTAATTTGTTTAGTTTAGGGTTGTGGTTGCTGCATAAAACATTGATTTTAGATGCACTCTTAGATGTATTTGTTGTAAAATAAACACATTTCCACCACATCTTACAACCTCCGATATGAGGAGCGGCCATATTGAATTGTGACGTCTGTCTCATAAGTTGTAGCTGGATATTTCTAACTCAAAAGTCAGAATTTCCCATTTTCAACTACGACTGGGATGGAGCAAATGTCTTCTTACTCCTTTAACTTTTCACATTTTGTCATATTGCAGTCAGAAACTTCAATAAATCTGGAAGGCTGGTATTTGGTGAGAGAAGTCCACCAGTTTGTGACTTAATCTCACTCTAAATCCAGAGTTTCTGTGAAGGACGGCACACAAATCAGGGAGAAACAATTTAGGCAAATTTAAAATTAGGGTCAGGTAATACAGTCTTGGCAAGGAGGGGAATAAGATCCACAGAGTCCAGAATCCATTTATGTGATCAGTTTTTTATGGCAGAGCTGTTGTTGAAAGAAAGCCATAAAAAGTTTGCAGTTTGTCGCAAGCTTTGCAGTGAAAATTCCTGTATTAAAGACCTACATCCATCTGAGAATCTCTAGACTTGTTAGCATATATTCTCAATCCAATTTTATTTTGCAAAAACAAATGTCAGATAATTCAGTTTCTCTGATTTTTGTTTGTAAAAAACACAAAAATAGTTTTATAATTTTTCTTTCACTTTGCAGTTAAGCACTACTATAAGTGGCTATAAGGAACCAATAATGTGAAAAGGTCCACTATGTTTGAATACTTTGCCAGTCACTGTAAACGCTATTGTGTTGAAATAAGCATGCCGACCTCGCTGCCTGCAGAGCTGACACAAAGCTGGGAGCTGTAAGCTTTGATCTCTTTATGCAGGATGCTGTGAGCAGCAATCTGCTTCTCCAGGTCGGCCATGTTGGGGCCGTACTCCTCTCCATTCAGCTCCTTCTGAAAGCAAAAGGCACAAGAACAGCCCAGTTCATGAAACTGCTCAAACCTTGTCACATTCTACAGGGTGGTCAGAGTATCTTAATGGCAGATTCTTTAAAGCTGCAGTATGTAACGTTAATAAAAAAATATGTTTTTACATATCTGGTCAAATGATCACTATGTTGTGACAGTATAAAAAAAAACAATCTGTGAAAAATAATCAAGCTCCTCTGCGTTTTCCCAGGGCTAACTGCAGTCAATTCAATCAGAACCAGGAGGAGAGTGTTAGCGCTGTCAATCACTCTCCTGTGCACTGTAAAACATTTGAAGGTGGTTTAACTTGAAAATGAAAGTCCACCTGCTGCCTTGAAAATGCAATTTAAGTCGACAAGAAAATTGTTTTGGTTTTAACTCAGAAACTAAAGTTCATGAAGTTGACTTAACAAGAGACAAGTTGTCTAAATATTGTTTTTTAAGTTCATTAATCTTGAATTGTGAGTTTTGACTTAATGCAATTTCAACCAAATAATTATTTCACAAAATGCAAGAAAAAAAAACTGTCCTCACCTGGTTAAAGAGCCACATTTCTCTATTATTTTACTCACAATATCAAGTTAAAATAACAACTTATTTTATTTTAGAATAATTTAAATTCTTGTTTCAAATTGCATGAACAAAATTTCTGATCTGATAATGAATTTTATTAAACATCACAATGAATTCAGCTCAGAAACATTTAGTGTGAACAGGACATTATCCTCAAGCTTTAAAATAAACATTTGCCTTAATAAAACACAAGAGTCAGATCAATGTAACGCTCTTCCATCTCAGGATACAGAAACAAGCTGCTAAGCATTCTGGGAAATAGTTCCCACTCCTGTCTTTTTCTTCTTTCAGTTTTTTAAATGCTAATCTAAAAACTCTAGTTTATTCAACTCTAGGAGGTTTGACAAAATTAATAAAAAGTTAACACAACTTACTGCTGTAAGTTTATCTTTCACAAACTCACATTTAGGGCAAAAATCTAAAACTTTAAATGTATTTGACTTAAAGACTAGAAGATAGTAGACACAACTAAATGCGGCTCAGATGTTTTATAGTGTATGCGCTGCTCCCACTGTCCCACTTTTTTCTGCTACGCTACAGCTGCTTCTGCGATGAATGCTAAGGCTAGTTGGCATACATAATGACGGCAAATAAACGGTTTTCCTGTAACCGTAACTTCTTTCTCCGCCAGTAGCACATTGAGCAGCGTATACATGCGGTTGATTGATACTGCTAAGACACTCCTCCTGGCTTTAATTGGTTGTTTTTAATAGGGTGCAGCGATTTTATCTATACAGCAATAATAGCTTGAAGAGGAGGTAGAAGAGATCAATCTTTTCACAGATAAACTTTCACACAATACTATGATGGCTGATTTAATAAATATGAAAAAAATGACTTATTTTCGTGAAAGCTACATACTGCAGCTTTAAATTCAAAGATTGCCATCAGCTTGTGAAGAGCTCTGATGTTTTCTCTACACTTACTTGCTTCTGAATCAAAATGGGCCCCCAGTTAATTCTGGGCATCAGTGACACGTCGTCAATCTGGTCATAGATGTCTCTGTAGAAGCTGCAGTCCTTCAGCCACCGCTCATGAAGGTGGCTGATACTGTAAATTCACACAAAGAACAGTAAAATATTAATTAAATGATGTCATTTATGACCTTATGTTTTGGTCTGGATGCTTTAGTTTGATTATAAAGGTTGAAAATGGAGGAAATCAAATGTCTATGAATCAGTTCGTAGTATGCTCATCCGATGTTCTCACTCATTTTCAATCTCTCTGGCTTGAGGGTGTTTGAGCTTCTTGGCTTTATCGACGTCCAGGAACAGATCCTTCAGCAGGTTCTCTGCCTCGCTCAGTTTGGTCGATATCTCATTTTGATGTTTAAATGGAAGGTCTTTCTTTTCATTTTCAGCATCCTGATAAAATCACAACACAGAGAAACAGATGGTTTGATGTGTATTTTGTTTATTCGTGCGGGTATCACCATAACAATTTACAGTTTAAACATGCTAAAATAAGTTTTCTAATGTTTTTTTTTTTGTATTGATCATGGATAAAACCATATACAGGTACTCTGATAACATGTACGCTGTATAGTTGGATTTAAAACATGTTTTTTGGTACTTCATGGCAGTTATGTGGGTTACCTGTTTGCTGGCATAAACTGAACAAATGAGCACAAGCTTTTTATTTTACATGAAGCATTTCTGTGTAATGAAACACAGTTAGTTCAGTGATTCAGAATAGGTCTTAGTGAAAACTATAAAAAGAGTAAAAAAACCCCACAAAATCTTACCACATACTTTTAGTCTGGTTTTTGGTACAAATATCATTCCATACTGGAAATAAGACAAAACTAGCTTACATGTAGCTTTTCAGCAAGGAATTGGAGCTTGCTTTAAGTAAATAACGCCTTAGTATTCATTTAAAAAATGTCCTAGTTTCACTATCAGATTATTTCGCTTATAACAAGACATTTTCACATGTTTTTAATGAAATAATCTGCTAGTGGAACTAGAACATTTTAATCAATATTAAGGAGTTATTGACTTACAACAAGCTCCGATTTCTTGCTGAAAAGTTACTTGTAAGTTACTTTTGTCTTATTTCAAATGTACTTCGATATTTGCACCAGAAACTATACCAAAGTACTCTGTAAGATTTTGTCTTTGCAGTGAGTAGAAAAAGTCTGTTTAAAAAACGTAAAGTTCCTCAAGACATTTTATTTATAAAAGCCTTTTGTTAGTGAATCAGCTAAATAACTGATGCTGATGCTCAAGTTCGTTACGTTCCCACGAGGCCCATTTGTCAGATTAAAAGTACATTTTAGAATAAAAACCTTTAAACATATTCTTTTTATTAAGCCCACTTTTCTATTTTAAAAATTATTTTTATGAATGGTTTGTTATAATATTCTCATGTTAAATGTTATGTTTTCATTACCTGTAAGGAAAAACATCCATCTGTGTGTAATTACATAAAGTGTTTCAGTTAGTGATAATAAATGTCATTTTCAGCACCGTTCCAGCTAAATGGATCTGTATATTGGGTGGTGGATCTGGTTTTTCTCACCACAGCCAGCATCTCTTCTGACTTCAGGATGTCTTTCTCCACCTGGTCGGAGTCCGATTGCATCTTGGAGATCAGCAGAGCCAGGCTGCTTGCCTGGGTCCTGCAGGGAGGAAATCACAAGCTCAGATGAAAACCATGAGACATTTGGTTCAGTCTTTTCAAAAATCATCCGTCTGAGATTAGCCAAAGTGAACATGTTTTCTAAACCAATAACTTACAACACTGTTTTGTGACTTTTCTAGTCTGTAGGACACAACAAATGGAAAAGACGAAGAGCAGGTTTGGTTGGGCATAAGTTGGAAGATGTCAACATTTATTCTTTCTTACACAGAGAAGATTTTTTGAATGAATGACAAAGTAGCTTGAAACATTTTTATTTTTGTTCACATTACTGTGTGAGCATTTTAGCTTTACTCCTCATTTTAGCTTTACACGAAACTGAAAAGTGTGTAAAAGCAAGTTAGAACCAAAACAATCTAACTAAAAGCTCATTATTGACCAAATTCCTCACTTCAAATAACTATTTTTATAAAATAGAAACTAATTTATTGGTATTCTATTCCATTTATATTTTGGTGTTTTTATCTTTGAGTTTGAAGAAAATGATCAAAAAGAAACATGATTTAGATTCCAAAGTAAGAAAAATGAAAATATAACACTACTGTATGTCCTTTTACCAAAGCAGACATTGAAAAATAGTCTAAATGTATGACTTTAATCATATTTAAGCCACATGAATTAGGAGAAAATAATGGATATGTGTTGTTTTGTGGATACAATGTAAAGACTGTTTTCTGCAAGCTGACTAAACCGTCTTTTCCACTGGTTGAACTTTACACCAAAGCGACTGTAAACAAAGTGAATCAGAGGCGGTCCCAACCCAGATAGGAAATAAAATCCCTTTGGGTCTTCCCACTGGGACGTCTCACTGCAGAACCTCCAAGGACGAGCAATTAGATCTCGATCCAAAGCCCAAACCTCTTCAAATGTTCCTCAGCTCTACTTGGTCTGACTCATATTACTAGACTTCATTTAATTTATTTATCTATCTATTTCACACAAGTTTTTAAAAATAAGAAAACAAGTAATCAGTAAGACAAGAGAAACATGTAACCAAGAACAAAATAATCAGCTTAGCACTTTGTTTCTGTTTGAAAAAGAGTAGGAAGAAGTTAACACTTATTTAGTCCTACTCTTTATCTCAAGTTAATTAAATGTTTTACTTACTGACTCAACAATTATCAGACATTTGTAATTAAAATCGTGTTACGCTATTTATGTGCCTGTTCAATATACTGTGCTAAAGAATAAAGAAATAAATTATATTACATAAACAAAATGATTACAAACTGACTCTCATAACAAGACAGAGGAATCTACAACAAGTAAGACAAGAGAGAACATGTAACCAAGAACAAAATAATCAGCTTACCACTACTTCTCTGTTTGAAAAGGTGTAGGAAAAAGTTAATAATAATATTAATAATAGTAATAATGACAACTGTAAATAACAACTGGACATACAGCATCAGAATAATCACCAACTCCTTGCCAATATAAACCCTATAAATTCTTCACAATCTGTGTTATATAGCTACAAGAACATAGTAAAAATAAATAATAATGATCGTAATATAATAATAATTTACTATTAATGCCAATGGTAACACAGAAGAAAGGAAGAAAAAAAACTTATTATATTTGTGTTAATTCCCTTTTCCCCCATATAATATGAGTAACATAGTTTTGTATTTATTTTTAACTGGTTGAGGCCTGGACATTGTTTTCGTTGTTTGACTCTAGTTACAGTGATACAAAATCTTCTCATAGTTGTTCTGATGCCGCGTATTTTTAAATTCAACGTTCCCCTTACCGTACCCCAAAATCCTGATCCCAGTTAATCTCAAGATAAAATGTATCCCAGACACTTGTGTCCGCCATGTTGGTGTTTGAGTCACGTTGGTTACAAAGCAACTGAATCCTCCCTATCAGCAGCAGCAACACACAGAAAAACCTGGTTTGGACAAAGCTGTGAGCCTCTTCAAACTCCATGAAATACAACTCTGTGACAGGAAGTATTTGGAGCGTGATACATCCTCTAAGTGAAAGCAAACACCCTTTCTAAAGTTCACTAGTTGGAGCTTGCTTTCCAACAATGTGGTGTCACCTTCCCTGTGAAGGGTAGCCAGTGATCTCCTTAAAGTGTTGAAGCATGTTTGTCTGTCCTGCTTTTAAAAATGGGATATGCGCAACTTGTAGTCATCTGTGAGACCCTGAAGCCCTAACAACAACCTTACACTCCAGTCCAGTAGGTGGCAACAATGTGTCTTTAAGTTGGGTGTTAGCCCACAACCGTCACCAGTTACTTGAAAAGAAGAAGAAACATTAGTAACAGCAGAAACATCAAACAAGTAGATAGATGAGTGTGTTATGGACATGGAGACGCTAGAGCGTGTAATAATTAATTGCGAGAAATATAAGGTAAATAGACAAAAATTAAATCAAGAAATAAGGAAATATGGTGTGGAGACATTAAGAGTGAATAGTTAATAATGACAAGATAAATAAAACAATTGTTTTTAGAGGAAATGGGATTGCATATTTATTTTAGGTAGATAAGAATAATATTCCGGCACCAGTAGATGGCGATAATACATGTAAACGCTGGATGTCACCCGCCAATAGAGGACGACGAAGAAGAGGATGTAGCAACAGCGGCTAGCATAAGCTAAGACCATTAGCACTTATGGGGAAGGCAAAGCGGGAAAATACAAAGAAAATGGTGTAACTGAGAAGGTAACAGGGGGGAAAAAAGCAAAATTTAGAGGTTGAATTCACAATCTGACCGAAATATTTAGCAGCAGATCTACGACAAAAGTTTACATTGATACTAGAACCAAAGAAATTAGTAAAGAGGAAAGTGTGAGCCAGATAGATGTGAAGGTAGGGTGACCAGACGTCCTCTTTTTCCCGGACCTTTTTCAGACCTAAAAAGATATCCGGGGGGAATTTAAAAATCGTCCGGGATTTTGGTCAACTGTCTCAAAACACATTACATAGCGTACGGGGCATTGTGATTACATTGCCACTCCGTTCCACTACTCCATTCCAGGTTTTTTTGTATGGCAAATTAGTCACGCCCTTCTCCCGAAATCCAATCACGTTGCATTATGTGTGCGAGTGTGTGTGCGAAAAGTAAAGGTAGCCGCCCTCCGCGCACCGCGCACCCCCGCTCACCCCCCCCCCGCCCAGGACTATGAGATTTTTGCAACAAATAGTATATTTTAAGCTGTTATACCTAGTCGGATCTAACTGATAAAACAGCCGTTCACACCAAGCATAAGACGGATCAGCCAGCTATCAAATAACAGGCAATGCTAATGAGGCTTATGGAAAGTGCATTTCATAACATTTAGGTTTGTTTTTGTGAAGCTGTGATGAGTAGAAACAAACATTGACACACCCAGACGCCCCAGTTTGTTCACTGATACCACCACCATTTCATCCTGACCTACCCTGAGGATGAGGGGGCACATAAAATATTTGAATCCAATTCTAAAATACTTGTGAATTCTGATTGGTGGTTCAGTGCCTGCTAGCCAAGTTGCACCAAACCTTAAGCTTTCCCCGTAAGTGGCGCCTACATGGAGTAACATAAGAGCAGGTAGTGGTAATGATCCAAAGACCAACTCCACCTCACTCCTACGTACTTATCCTTACAGTAATCCTAGCTGCAGTCTTTGTACCAGAACAGCTGCTTATGTTGTAGGGAGTTCCCCGAGTGTGAAAGCATATGCACTAACTCACAGGATGTCCAAATAACAGCAGCACACACTCCACTTGTTTCCATTTTAAAGAAAAGAGAAAGTGACAAAAGGTGTGGGTAGCAATATTAGCTGGGATGGTTGTAAAATACACAAATACAAACCAATAAAAACAATGTTGATAATTAACCCAAATATTGAGTTATTAAAATGATGGAAACAAGGATTGTGACAGATCAGTCAGCTCTCAAATAGGAGCAAATCATGCAGTTTTTTCCAAATCAGATGAGAACAAACAGTAAAACGTGTTTATTTGTGCTGATTTTTATGAGACTTCTTTGTTGACACGTTACACTGTGGTTGGTCATCAGTGATGCTATCTTTATGGCAATTTATTTGGAAACACACTATAATATAGGTATATATACTTCACATCTTTATTGTTGAGGCAGTTCAAGATATCGCTCTTGCAATGTTGACTGTAAACATGTTTTATGTGTTTGTGTGCAGCAGCACCAAGATCTTCAGCTGACATCTTTTTTATTTCAATGCCAAATGCAGCTTAGCCCATAACTATTCAATTGTTTCTGATTGGAAATGACACAAACATTTCCCAAAAGAGAAAAAGTATATAAATTCTAGTTTTAATTTACATTTTTACAAAACCAACTCCAAAAGAAATATTTATACTGAATAATTATTGAAACATAATTTATTGACATTACTTCAATCAAACGTCACTTTTAATAGCTGACCAGCTTTTTGATTTTTATTTCTACTGGTACTATTGATGCTGATAACTATTTTGGAAAGAACCATGCTTTGTTTGAACCACTTTGGGGTTCTGCAATGCCACAAAAGATGGATAAATCTTGAAAGATATTCTTCTGTTTGTGCTACTTGATCCTCTAACTTGGGTACACATGATGTCAGGCTCTGACTTTCTCCATCCCTATAGACTAACTTCTCACAGAGCCACTGACTTTCTTTAACATTTCTGCCGGTGGCTTTAAGTAATCGGAGAAACGGAAAGAAGCTGGGCTAACACTCAGGAAACATGAAACACTCCCATTCTGGAAAACAACAGGAAGGGGATGCATGACTGGAATACATGCATATCATAATTAATACAGAGCTGCATGTATTAATTATCTAGAGGAAAAACTCACTTGCTGATGCTGCTTGAGCCCTTCAGCGAGCTGTCCTTGGTCTTCTTCGACTTTGACATCGCGGAAGAGGTGGCGATCCTAAGAAAGCTTCACCGTCTCAGTCGTACAGCTTCTTTGTCTCCAGCTTCACTTTGTCTCCCTCTCTCTTTCTCTGTCTTTGGTTGTTCTTAAAAACATACAAACACACTGACACATGAGCCAGTACAGCTCTAAACACTGCTGACTCCTCCCAGACAGGGTAACAGGCGTGTTAACACGCAGGTATCCTCCTGGTGGAAGAAGACTAGACTGACCTGTTCTTCACACTGCCCCTCTGTTTCTCCTCCTCCTGGTTTTCCTTTTCATATGGGTCCATGACTGTCTGATCTTGGACCAGCATTTCTCAAACTACTTGGCAAGCTTTCCTATTATAGGAAAAAAACTATGGCAATAAAATGTTATTTTGTGATATATTTCCTATCATTCTACAATTGGCCTTCACTTAAATTACTTTCAAAAAGACACCATCCTCACAAGCAAACTACAACTTTTTAGTAAATGCCTATGCAGCTCTAGAAGTGATGATGGACAACCCTTAAGGCCATGGAGGTACCAAGTTAATTCATTGAATCTTTCTAGCTTACTTGTAGACACACGAAAAGTAAAGCAGGAATTGAAGAGAAATATCAACCAAGACAGTTCATAATGTCAAAGTATTTAACCACCTCTGTGACCTTTACCTCTTTCTTTGATCAGTGCTCAGACTTTAGAGAAAGATGCTCTTTAACAAGCTTTGAGATTGTTAGGGACCATAATTGCAATATGTTGAACTTCTGAAGATGCCTTTTGGTGGCCAGTTGAAAGCTTCCTGTAGCTTGATCTTAAAAATGTAGAACGAGAGTTTTACTGAGACCAATGAGGAAGAATACTTCCTCTGTTTGAGGAAGGGCCAAAAAGGCATCATTCTCTGTTTAGCTGATTTAAAAACTCCGTAGTGGGAAATCTTTTTTGCAAGGAATAAATACAGAGAAACACTAAAATACTCCTGTGTCTCATATGTGATTGAGTCTTATTTCTTGGTGTATCTTTGCTCAGAATCGTATCTTTACTGTGACTCTGAATCACTGCTTTTATCCAGGCTCAGTGGAAGATATTGTACCCAACTGACACTAAGTAGAAACATTATTCTTCATACAATACTGTTCTTGTTAAATTATCCTAGGTTTTGTAGTTTGCTGTCCTATTTAGTCACTGGTGCTGTTTTTCGTTATAAAATATTTTGTCAGTACTGGTCAGAAATGTCGCACTCCAAAAATGTAACTAATCCTTATTCTCTGCCGGTTTCTCAAATTAAGGTGAAGCAACTACTATGAAGTAAAGAAAGGAACAGTGAAGGCTATAAGCAACTGTCATTGCTTGGATTTTTTTCCTGACAACATGGATGCTGCTGGATACTCGGAAATGCTAAAACAAGTGGTAGTTTAACAAGAAAACATCCAGACGTTTCCCTCTACCACCACTCCCCATCTGTTTTTCCTGTTTAACCTGGTATGGTGGTATTTGCCCTTATGCTTAACTGTGTTGCTAGTATAAACAATGTGCTTCTTCGGTGTTCCATCATGGAGCACCAAAGCTTCTTCATGGACAGGAATTATAAACTGAAGTTACATAACCTGAAGCTGTAACTTGATCATTGTCTTTATGAATTTAGCTGTGCTGTTGTATAGCTCTAAGGGCAACAGCACTGCAGCCTCTCCAGCTTTTGTACTGTTCAGTAATTATTTTGTCCACCTTAATGTTTTTTGCTTGTTTGATTTAATGCCTGATTTGGGCATTCAACAGAGAAATTTCCATGTTTTGAAGGTCCTTTCCTGGGTTTCCTCACTGCCTAAGATTCTATAATTACATTACGTAAGCTGTATTTATATAGCACCTTTCACAGATAAGAGTGCAATGTGTTTGTGACTACATTTTCATCACTAATGTGTGGATAGTTCCTTTTACTATACTTTCCTTAATTGGCCCCGAGATTGAAAGTTGACAGTGTCTCTCATACAATGACTTTTAGTACAGATTCCAAGCTTTATTGTGAGTCTACACGATTAAGTGAAAATTGCAAATGAGAGGATGAATGGGTTTTGATCTGAAATTTTGTTATAAATAAAATAAAGCCATGGAAGTGAGTAGTGGTTGTCTTTAGGAAGTGTTCATATAAATCAAGTTTCTCCCACTTATCACATGTTGGATTGGGGACGTAAAAAGAACTATTCTAGGATACCCCAAGACCTTAATCCCAAGTTGGTCTTTCACTCCTGCCTCAAATCACTCTTCTTTCTTGTCCAAAATGTTTTCATTTCTGTCTGTGTGAGAACAGTCATGGGTCTGAGAATCTACACCAAGTCCCCTAACAGTCAATCAACAGTGACATTGTGACCCTTCAAATCGGTTGTTCTCAGAAAGCATTGCCAATGAACGTAGAGTGTGAGCAGCAGTTTGCTATAAAGACACAAATAGTTTGGACTCACGATAAAGCTTTGAATGTCATTTAGCCATATCCCATAATAACTGCTTCATTGTAAACAATGAGAGACCATCACAAATCACTGAAATCAGCTTTGCCTTTATGCTAGACTGACTTCAAGGGTCTGACAAAGATAAAAGGTACAGAAGTTTTCGTCTGGCATGAGTCAGAAAGCATTTGCACTCGACAACGAACTTATGAGTCTCAGTGTTGTTGTAGGATGAATGTTCTTCCACACTGAGCCAAATTTATGGGTGCCAACACTTGCTGTAATATCAAGGACAGTGCCATGCAACAGACACTGTTGTCACCAGAGGATGTTTTGAAGGTGGTGGTGGTGTTATACTTTAGGCAAGTGTGTATAGTCAATACAAAACTGCCCTACCCTTTGTGAATGGTAGTGTGACAAACCAAAGGTACCTGAATAACCTCATTAGTCCAGTCACTGTACCTCTCCACGACCAAAACAGACTGGATTTGATGCGTATGGATAATAATGCCTCAACTCAATGAAGGAGACAATAAAAGATTCATAGAGGGTTGACTGTTAAACAATTAAAGCTGTATCTATAATATTGAAAATCCAATCAGTCTCATGAATTATATTGTTTATTTCAGTCTCAAATCTATCAAGATCAATCTGAAAGGTAAATTCTATTTTTGAGTGAGCCATTTCATAAATGTTAGAAAGTAGATATAAATACAGCTCAATATTTCAATTAGAAATTATTACATTTGAAATATTTACTGAATGAGTGAAAAGATGTAGCATTTGGTAATCAAATGTAATGTAATGTAATCTAATGTATACTTTTATGACAGTGGATTTCTCTAATTCGTTGCTCATTATTTGCAGATTCATTTATTTGCATATTTATTCTGAAGAACATAACATCAATTATTTGCAGAAAAAAAATCTTATTTATTCCAGAGAAAATGCAGCCTTGGAAGATGAAATACTGAGGCTCAATGCTACTTCATGTGCTATTGGCAAATATTTGCAAAGCAGCCAATCGAAAAGTGCCATTAATTTTCCTTGGCACTGATTGGCTGTATTCTGAAGAGGGCAGATAAGGAGGACCTTGGACATTAGCTTCTAACTATTCTTTACTTTGTAGCGTAGTTCAACATTACTAGCGTAGTTTGTTTGTTGAAGTATTTTAACTAGAAGTTTAAGTATTAAGTCAAAACATTATTGTTTTAGAGAGAAGTGGTTTATTATGTGAATGTGTGTAGATCTTCCCATCTATTGTTCTATAGTACCTCACCTAACCAGGCAGGTATTCATAAAGCAATAACTGACAGAGTGTTTGGCTATAAATTCCTTATTGTCAGGTGGTTCTTCTTATTTGGTAATTTGGATTAAGATAAAGAGCTATTCATAACAGACAAACAATATTGGTTTTGGGTCTGTCAGAATTATCAAGAAGGATGCTTCGGTGTGAGATATTTTTGGCAGTTCATTCATATTCACATTACGATGAACCACTCATACCTCCAAAATTCAGCATTGTGCTTCTTTCCGTTGTAGCAGGTAAAACTTTACTAGACAAAGGAGTTCAAATATGTTAAAATAAAAAGTTTACAAAATAAAGAGTTTGTGCTCTTGAACCATCATAACTTAATTTTATTGATATGTAATTCTTCACATATTATGAAACAATCAAACCTTGTTTAAAGTTAGCAGTGAGTGAGAGAAATTTATTCAATTTTAGCAAGTAGTATTGCACCATGTCCCAAAATCCCAACCAAATAAAATATCAAAGAAAAACAACACTTCTCTTCTTCAGTTAAATCATAAAGATGAAACAAAGACAAACAAATACACCCACATGAGACCTTTCAGTAAACAAATGCAACTCAGCAGCAATTATTTTGTTCTGGCAAAAGACTTGGAGTTTCTCCTGTGTTAAAATATATCTTGTAAATACAATGAATTCTCCATGCACTTTTGATATTTGACAGCAACATTTTTCTGTAATATGTTTCAGATCAGAAAACTTTGAACATTTCTAGAAACGTGCATATTTTGAAGAGTTGTAGCCTGACTCTTTGGAGGAGGCGGGTAGCATAGGTAAGCCAGTTGCTGGGTCTTTCCTACAACGATCCAGAGCTTGTTTGTAGTTGATCTTCTCATTTGTTATAGGGTCCACAATATCTTTGATATAGGCTGTCTCGGTTTGGATGTTCCTTGCAATAGAATTGTCAATCATTTTGGATCCAACGGCACCTATGAGGGTGACTCTACGACCAGTAGCAGGATCTACCAGCCCCCCAGTCAGGTGTTGTGCCTCCATGTATCGAATTGCTGACTCTTTTGGCATCCAGCCTTTCTGAACAGCTTCTCCCACAGACAAACACTCTTTGGTCATGGGGTCTTCAACTCCAGCGAAAGCTTTCTCTGCATTAAGCAGCCGTTGGAGTTGGCTGTCCTCGATAAGGCCTCTTTGTGCCGCCTTGCTAACTTTGTATCTTTCTTTGTTGCTGATGTCAGTGATGCCACCTGTTGCTGCTTGAGCCTCCAGCAGTCTTTGGGCAGTGGTAGGGTCGATCAGTTTGCGCAAGGTGGCATTGCGGATTGTAAAGCAGGTGTCTGTATATGTATCCATTATTCCAGCAATTGGCTGTGTTTCGGTAGCCGTGGTAAGGTCTAATGATGGCGATTTCGCAGATGAATTTGGTGTTTGGGTGACTGAGGTGAATTTGGGCTGCTTGGTTTTGTCACCTGCAACAAGAAGAGCAAATTCTGAGATAGGAAGTTTGCCTTGTTTGTATTGTTGCAGATCATCTTTTGTTAGCCTTCCTTCCTTGATAGCGTCTTTGATAGAGTACTGCTTTCCACTCTTGCGATCCAGCAGCACAGATGTTTCTCCATCAGGACCCTTGGACGTTATCTCTTCCCAGTCACATTCTAGTTCCTGCAGATGAATGTACTGCTGGCGATCAATGAGGCCCCCAAGGTAGGCATCATAAGGAGACATGTCTTTACCAGTATCTGGATCCAAAATGGTGATTTTGGTCGAGACATTGGTTTCTTTGGTCCTTGTCTCTGCCTGTTCCTCTTTCTGCAGGTACATCAGAATCTCACGAATTGTGCTGTCTCGTTCATGAATCTTATCTTTCTCGTCCAAGATCTGTCTCTCTAGTCGCTGGACATCTGACTCCATCTTAACGCTCTTCTGCCTGTTCATCTGTGTTCTTTCAGTCATCAATCGACTCTGTTGCTGGAAAGAAAGGCTTGTGTCGTGTTTCTTTGCTTCAAGAGTTCTGAGTTCTTGGGTGAGGTTGTCGTTTTCCCTTACTAGAGTATCTTTGTTCATACTAAGATTTGTCACTTCTCTTGAATTGTTAGATTTGGTGCTCATCAAGAAATTGATTTTGTCATTGAGACGCCTGATTTCATCCTCCAAATCTTGTCTGGCAAATTTGTTCTGAGACACCTGCTCCCTCAGACGATCCCTCTCAGCTTCAACAGCCTGATCTTTCTCCACACGAACAACCTCCTTATACACTGTCTTTTCACCTGACTTCTCTTTCTGCAGAATCTCAAGCTTTACAGTGAGATTACGAATTTCCCTCTGAATACGTAGGATATCATGGGTTTCCTTGTCCATGTCAGACCGTAAACCATTTGTCATCCTTTCCAGTTTTGGATCTCTTTCAACCTTCAGCACTTCCTCAACTACTATGCTCTCCTCAACAGGAGGTGGGGCATTTTCCAATTGTGTGATACGTAGTCGGATCTCTCTAAGTTCAGATTCAGCTTGGATCCTTTTTTGGTGCTCATCACTCTCTCTAATGATGCGCTCCTTGTCTTCCAACTTTGTTCTTAGTTGCTGTAACTCCAGATCCATCTGACGTCGTCTTGTTACTTCTTCATCCAGATTTCTGCTAAGCCTGTCATGCTCCATTGCTTGCCTTGGATCCTTTTGAAGCCGTACAACCTCCTGCATCACAACTTTCTCTTCAGGTTTCTGTCTCTCCAAAAGGAGGAATTTGTTTTGAAGGTCAAAAACCATCTCCTCAATGCTTCGCCTCATCTGTGCTTCATCCCGCACTTTTTTTTGCAAGCGTTCAGCTTCCTTCTCCAGCAGTGGATCTGGCTCATACTTTATTAATTCTCTGTTGACCAGTTGGGTCTCTATCTTTGACTTTTCTGCCTTCCATTCATTTCTTTCTTTTTGCAGCTGTCTAACCTGGTCTTCAAGAGAGGTACACTGGCTGTCTAGGCGGTTCACCTGATCATTTAACCTCTGGATCTCTCGCTCGTTTTCAGGGCTTCTTTCTTCTTTCACCACCTCTTGGGTAACCTCTTTGAATTCTACTTTGGGTTTCTCTGAACGAAGGGCATTCAGATCAGTGTTGACCTGCCTGATCTCCTTTTCCAGATCGGTACGTTGTTTATTCGAATCCTGTATTTCTTTGCGGAGGCGCACGATTTCTACCTCTGTATTTGGGTCAATCCTGTATATCTCATTTACAATTTCTTTTATCTCAATTCTTGGCTTCCAGTCTTGAACTTCTCTGTAACGCTTGTGTAGCTCGATCACTTCTTGGGACAAAGAGCTATTTCCAACTTTCTCATCCTCCACAACTGTTCGCAGCTTAGCTGACTCAGTAATGAGGTCAGGGTCTTGTTCAATCTTTTTAACCTCCTTAACAATGACTTTAGGCTGAATGTTGGGGATCATTCTTTGAAGCGCATTGATTTGACTTCTTGTCTGAAAGATTTCATCATTGAGGAGCTTGCACTTGTTGTTCTCATCAGAAATGTCATTCTCAAATATTTTTAATTCTTTCAACATCTGTGGATCTTGTTCTACTTTAACCACTTCCTTCTTAACCACTCTCTCCTTGATAGTTGGTCTCTTCTGCTGGAGGATAGAAACTTCTGTCTTCATTTGGATCTGCTCTCCATCTTTTACTCTGATCTCATCTCTCATCCTTGCTATTTCATCTCTTATCTTTGCAGCCTCTACATCCAGCTGTGGGTCTTTTTCAAACTCAGTCACCTCTCTAGTTAGCAGTTTAGGGGTTTTGTTGTTAATGGTTTCTTCCAGGACAGTGATTTTCTTGTTCAAGATCTCAACCTCTGCCTGGGTGGTGGTCCGTTTCAGGGCCTCTTGATTGAGAATTTTACTCAATTCAGCCAGATCAGCTTGCAGCTTAGGATCCCGGTAGTATTGCAGTACTTCTTTCTCCTCAACACGTTCCACTCCTCTGCGGCTCTTAAGTGACATCATTCTGGTTTTGTAGGTTTTTAGCTCTGTCTGAGCATGGGTTGTCCTCTCCTTCTCTTCCTCTAGTTCTTTAAACAGACTGTCTAATTTAGAGGCATTTTTTTGCTGGTTTTCAAGCTGCACCTGTTGCTGTGCCACCATTTGAACTTTCTCTTCACTCTGCGATAGAAAAGGCAAATTTTTTTATATTTAAACACTTTATGATTTTATTTTCAGCTTAGCTTTAACAAGCAGTTACAGTTTCAAGAGTATAAATGTTTTTTATGACTTTACCTGTGAAATTAAATTCTTTGCCAAGTCCATCTGTTTTTGCCGTTGAATGTTTTGCGATGTTGCTTCAGCATAACGTTTTGTCAGATTTCTTTCCTGTAACAAAAAAGTTTTTCAATAAAAAACTTTTTTAATAAAAAAAAACATTGTGGTAAAACCATATATACCTCTTTGTCGACAGCGTCACAGAGTGTGAGCATTTGGGGCTTCTTTGGAACGGCTGTGCCAGCTTGTTCAAGTGTACCGTTGTATTTGTCAACATCAGCCTCATACTCCTACAAAGACAAAAAAGATTAACATTTTAACTTATTCATTTCTTAGCATATCAAATTATTAATAACGTAAACAGTAAATATTAAATACTGTATTTTCTGTTTTGTTCTTACATTGAGTAGATTCTGCAGGTCTTGAGAGAGGTCAGCCACTCTTTCCATGTCCTCTTCCTTCCGCTTCAGGTCATCCACCACTCGCTACAACATAAATCACAAATTCAGTTCAGTTCTATTTATATAGCACCAAGTCACAACACATCATCCTACTAGCCTGTCTGAAAATCTGCCTAACAGATCTCAAAAAGGAATGAAATCATGTCCCAATCTAAAGGGAAGAAACTTGTTGCTTCTTGTTGAAAAAAACTGAGTCACTAACATTGATCAGTCAGGAAAGGGTTACAGTGACATTTCTAGGAATTTGGAACAAAAGTGAACCACCTTCAGAGCCTTTGTTTACAAACAAACAAAACATGGACAGTGGTGAAGGTTTCCAGGAGTGGCCATCTTACCACTTCTGGTAAGATGTGCTAAGATGGGACGGTAATTCCTGGGAGCGGCCATCTCACCACTTCTGGCAGTGGTGAGATGGCTGCTCCCAGGAATTACCTTAAAAATACAGCAAACAGGAGGTCAGAACAACAATGCAGAAGAGAACAATGATCAAAACCTTAAAAACAAATCCACCTCTTCTGGCTCAGAAAAAAAAGAATACTTTGGAGTGATTTATGCTGGAGATGCAGATGTTTAATCAGCCTATTTCTCTGATGTATGTATTAAAACAACTCTGCAGAGTTGGCTAGAATTGGGCTGTTGTTAGGTTTAGGGGGCAATAGTTTTGGATATTGTTTTACCCTTAACAAATGAAATTATCATTTGAAAATATTTTTTTTATTATTTATTTTTGGAAAGATAATAAGCGTTGTATTTACTTTCAGATAAATAAACAAAAAAAGAAAGCATGATCAGGTAGCTCACTCTACTCCTGCAACTGTTACTACCCTACCTTTGCATGGTTCACATCTCGCCTCACCTTTTGGGAGCTCTGCTTGGCAGTGAGCTGGGACAGATCATCGCTGGAGTTTGTCTGATTTGTCGGCAGGTTGTCCAGGAAGGAGTTGAGGGATTGGCATGTGTTCTGGAAGTCTTTGTGCTTAGCTGAAGCTTCTTGCAGCACATTTTCCCTAAGAAAAGAACCACAAGTGTAAGTTGTGTTAACTTCTGCGGAGTCATTTAGTCACTTAAGACTGTATGTTTACATTATATATTATGTTAAAGCAGTGGTTCCCAAAGTGTGGGGGGCGCAGTGCCATTACAGGGGGGGCGCGGGAAGCAGTATGGATGAATGAAAAAAAGAAAACAGTTGCACAAAAGCGTTTCACTGTAAAGATGGTTTGTAGTTTTTGTTGCAACCTGAAGTGTGAAATAAACTTCAGTGGAGTTTGAAAACAAAATATGTGTATCGGTTTATGTCTGGTTGAACAAGGTGTGTGCCCCTTTGATTTTTTTTTTCTTTTTTGGAGGGGATTTTATTGTTATCCATATGGGGGGCCCAGAAAATCTTTGGGAACCAGTGTGTTAAAGTAATGACCGGACCTTTCCTTCAGCTGGTTGGCGACATTTGTGTAGCGACTCTGCAGCTGTTTGACATCATTCCTCTGGCGCAGGATGTCAGGGCAGTACTCCTGGTGGTTTTTCTGCAGGGAGCTGCACAACCTCTCAGTCGCCTCCAAATCCTGATTCAGCTTTATCATATCATCCTGGGCAACTGCCACAGACCGCCGCTGGCGCTGAGCACAGCAAAGATGACACTCCAGTTAAAATATTTCTCAGGATAAAGTTTTGTACTTTTCAACACGTGTTTGCATGATTTTACTCACCTGAACATCCTCAGCTCGGGCTTGAATTGCATTTGGTATGTCAGGAATTGGACCATCTGCACTCAGGTTTCTCTCGAAACCAGACACAAGACCGTCGACCTTCTGTATTTGATTCTCCAGGTTGAGAGACGCATTTGCTCTGATAAAATAGAGGAAACATAGATGAAGTCTAGGGCAACAAATCAGAATGTAAACTTGGGAATCAAATAGATTTTGTTACATAAAAGCTGTCAAATTTAGCACCACCCAGGACAAATTTACGTTTTTAGTTCATGTGATAATCACAGATAAGATTGTTTCAATGTAATTATAATAAAGTAACATTTTTGTGAAGGACATGTTTTTCAAATCATCACAGTTTTAAACACTACGTTCAATATCCAAAACGACTGATAAATTACAATACAGCTGAAGATGTAACCTATTTATTAGCACTTATAGCAGTTTGAGTCTCTTCAAACTACAAGCAGATAGTTCTGTGAAACCACTGTTTGTCAGCACGTTCCTTAGGTAACAATAAGAAAGACTTTGGAGAAATTCAATGTTGTTAACTTTTGTTGCTGTTGTTAGCTAGCATTGCAACCACACTCACCTCTTGTGGGGCATCATTCTCATATTGTACATATTCAACTTACTTGTTTTACAAACTATTTGAATTTTGAACTTCATATCAAATATAATTTCTCAAATGTAACGTTATTGGTCATTAGTTCACTAATAGCTATCTTATCATAACTAATATTAGCTAAAAAAACAAATTAATTTGGTTATACCTGTGTGTGTGTTAGGTTACTAAGAATTAAGTAGTGTAAATCACTAAAAAATAAATTGCTAATATCTAATTTCTTGTTCCAACAGTTTTTATGAAAAATAATTACAAATGTCTAAACTCTAAGCAGAAGGATGAAACTTGAACCCAGCATGGTCTCCTCCATCAATTTAGATCTTCTCTAACATTTTTAAATTCTATTTCTGTGGACATGAATCACATCTTGTCTTATGAAGTGTTGGTTTTGAATTGCCTCTGCATAAATAAGCTAAATTGGATTTATTGAATGTACCTTTTATGCAAGTGTTTCCTTATCTTCAGAAAAGACTTACTTTTTATTGTAGAGATCCGCCAGCCTGGCCAGGTTGTCGTACTTGTCATTGGCGGCGCTGAGTTTTTGCGGGAGTCCAGAAGAAGTCCCATTGGGATCTTTGGACAGCAAAGGCTGCAGGTTAGCCTGGGCTGTCTGTCTCTGCTGCTCCAGAGCGTTCAGGGCCTTGGCAGCTTGCTGTATAAAGCAGTTAGTTTTAACATAAATTAATGACAGATCACATATCAGATCATCTTATCTATAAAACTGTAAATTCTATAAACACTTTACAAAGAAAACAGATGTAGATCATTGGGTGTAAATGCACGCTGTCATGATTTTCAGGAGTTTTGGGAGTTGTAGCTTCATTTGTGTTTTTGGTTTTCATATTTTTTATATATTTACCCAAATCTGGTCTTAGTTGATTTCTCTTTGTGTTTGCTTCTTGGATTATTAATATTAGTTAATTACTGTTTCTTTATGTTTACTTTTTAAGTTAGTTTCAGGGTTTTCTCCCTTTCCCTCACCGTTATTTTATTTCTCCCTTCATCTGGCTGCCAGTATGCTTCCCGTCTCAGCTGTTTTAAATCTCCTCATTTCCTCTTCCTCCCGCTGCAACTACTCACCTCTGATTAAGTCTTCAGGTTTATTTGCATATTCTCCAGTTCCACACTCCAGTATAGTTAGTGCTCAACTAATGCACTTAATTTAATTTGTCATTTTCTTTTAACTCACTGCTGGATTATTCTGGTGTTTCCACTATGTTCCCATGTGGGTCTACTCCAATAATTTCCCAATTCTGGGATGAATAAGTACATCTTATCTTATTTTTACCACGCCCTGTATACCTCCAGTGAATAGTTCTTTAACAAAATCATTTAAACATGACATGATTCTATATCATGTTTATTTATTTTAAGTGTTACAATCAATAAAAATATGCAATTATAATGGTGTGAATTATGAATTTTTTTCTCCCTGCTTTTATTTTAAACCTCCAAAAAGGAAAAGAGAAACCATTGAGTGAAAGCTCTCTAATGAAACCAGTGACCAGGACTTCATTCCCACTGAAACCATCAGTGTTTGTGTCGACTCACCTCCTGCTCTCTCAGCTTCTTGGCCAGATCTCCGGTCGGGTCGGTGCAGCTCACCGGGGTTCGCAGACGGCTCAGCATGCCCTGCTCCGTGTTGGCCAGGTCAGAGTCCAGCTGGTTCAGCTGCTGAGCCACACCTGCCAGTTTGGGGTCTGCTGGAGCTGAAGAAACTGGAACTGAGCGAAGAAACAGTGAAGTTATCCTCTGATCGATCTGATTTCAGTGGAAACTGAGGCGTTGTTCACAGATTAAACATCTGAATCATGATGGCAAGAAGTGAAAGACAAACACCTGACTGTTGAGCTCGAGAGATTTCTGACTTATTATTCTTCAGGGACGCTGCCAGAGCTGCTCTCCTTCTCTTGGTTTCTGCAAGCTCACTGCCCAAACTGATGAGACAAGAACAAAATGGAGAGGATGGTAAAATGGAGAGGATGGAGAGCGGTAAAACCCGCTGGCCAAACATGGCGGAGCTCTGCTTGGGTTGCTAGGTAACAGCGCAGTACCCATCGATTGTGACTCAACATTCAGAAGGTTTTTGAAACAGCTCGTTTTCCAGACGCCAAGAACCATCAACCTATTGCCACAAAATGGTTGGTTGGTTTTTGCAAACAGTTGAAACCCAAATGGAAGCATAAAAACATGCAAAAAGTGAATTTTGCATATCAGATCCCCTTTAAATATAGTGCAGCTTTCCATTACTTACAGGTTAACATTATCAATGGCATCTGGGTCAGGAGGTGGGATTGTGAAGCAAACTCCAGGGAAGGTTTTAGTTGCTCCATCAGAAGAAATAACTTTCCAGTTGTTGTTGTCAGAGAAGGATTTCAGGGTAAATTTTTCCTCTCTTGAAATAGAACCCTACACAGCGATAACAATGGAAACGCACTGTAAAACACAGCTCATGAATTGTAAAGATGTTTTTAATCCACTGTTTAGAAACTACTGAGGTATTTGAAGGAGGTCAGGGCTGCACCTTGTCAGTCTCCCAGTCGCACAGGGACACCACCGTGATGGGTTTGTTGGTGGGAGTGCGGCGCAGCTTCAGAGGAGGAATAGTTGTACTCCTTCGCCTCAGGTCGGCCAGTTGCTGCTCCGCAGTGTGGACAGAATTTTCCTCCACCTGGAGAGAAACAAAACCACATGAAAATCCAGAGGAAGAATGTCCTAATCCAATCCTAATCTGTGTCTTCTGAGGTGGCCCTGTCATATGACAGTAAGCTGGTAAGACAGATGATTTTTGGTTGCTAATTCTTCGCTCAAACATTATTTACTTGTGTTCATTTTAAGCCTAATGCTATCCTTTTCTTTGAGTGCCTTCACATTCCTTCACGCCACAAAATGCATTGTTCATTTTAGCTCAGATTTCTAAAGAAGAAATCTCTACTGGTGCTAGAAAAGCCAAAGCATGTGCATCCCTGTTTATGTTATTCTAGGATTCTCAGGCATCCAGGATAGGACTTAAACAATTAATCAGATGAATCGATTATTTAAAAAGTTGTCAACTCATTTAGTAAATGATTAATCATTAACTGGAGTATACAAGCTAAGAATATAGCTGATTTCTGGAAGAACACCACACTCAGAGAAGCAATTAAACCAAAACTGTATGAAATAATAAATAAATTTTGCATTTAAGATTTAAAAAACCCTTCTTGGTGCGTAAATATGTTCTACCCAAAACTCCTCAAGTGTCATAACTTTAGCTTCTTCCAATTCAAATTCTGTAAAGAAAATCTATTTTCTTTCTGTCAAGTTATTAATTGGTTAATTAAACAACAATCAATAGATCAGTCTTACACTTCATTTATGCTAAGTCAAGCAGAAATAGCTGAGGTTTTGACGTTAGATGTAATTTATAGCTGCAGATGCATCCTTTGCTACAAATGAAAAAACGTACACTAAAGGAACGCTAAGTTATTGCACTTTAGGTAAAATGTGTGTTTATCTTCAAAAACAAGAGAAGAAGTCCAGTTGCCTTTTACTTGGACACCTTTTATTCCCACCAACACTAATGTAACAAAGATGAGTTCCACTGGCAGATTATTTCACTTACAACAAAAGATATTTCTCATGATATTGGTAAAGTAATCTCACAATGGAACTGGCACTTTTTTCCCCCATCAATATTAATGAATTGTTTTCTTAAAGCAAGCTCCTATATCTGGCTGAAAAGTTAGTTTTGTCCTGTTTTAAGATTTTTGCACCAGAAACTAAACAAAAACACTTAGTAAGGTTTTGTGTTTTTTAAGTGGTTAGGAAGTAAATGAATGTACAGTAGTATAAAGTATTTGCACATGTACAGTACATTCACAATGGCAAAGACAATTCCTTTTGATATTTGACGTCAATGTTGGTGGCAGGTTTGCGGGACAAGGTAGAACAAGTAAATCCAAAACAGCTTTAGTCACATTAAGTAAGTCTCAACCCTCTTTCTTCTCTCACTGTCTTACCTGAAGCTGCAGCAGCGACTCGATGTTGCTCTTCGTCTTTACAGACTCTGGACTCGTGGTGCTGTTGAGTTGACTCAGTGTCTCTGACAGCTTCTGAGAGTCCATTTGGTACTGGAAAATGGACATTCACTTGGTATCACTTATAAAAACAAGCTGGACAATTAGGACGTATGTCCATGTGTACACTGTAAAACATTTGAGCAGCATTTAGTTGTGTCTGATATCTTCTACTCTTTAAGTCAAATAAATTTAGCCAGTTTTAGATTTTGAACCTAAACATGTGACTTTGTGAAAACTTTGTAAGTTGTGTTGAAGTTTTATTAATTTTGTCAAACCTCCAAGAGTTGAATAAACTAGTTTTTAGGTTAGCACTTAAAAAACTGAAAGAAGAAAAAGACAGGAGTGGGAACTATTTCCCAGAATGCTTAGCGGCTTGTTTCTGTATCATGAGGTGGAAGAGCGTTACATTGATCTGACTTTTGTGTTTTATTAAGGGAAGTTTTTATTTAAAAGCTTGAGGATAATGTCCTGTTCACACTAAAATTCATTGTGATGTTTAATAATTAGGTCAGAAATTTTGTTCATGCAATTTGAAACAAGAATTTAAATTATTCTAAAGTAAAATAAGTTGTTATTTTAACTTGATATTGTGAGTAAAATAATAGAGAAATGTGGCTCTTTAACGAGGTGAGGACAGTTTTTTTCTTGCATATTGTGAAATAATTATTTGGTTTAAATTGCAGCTTTAAGTCAAAACTCGCAATTCAAGATTAATTAATTTAAAAAACAATGTTTAGACAACTTGTCTCTTGTTGTTAAATCAACTTCATCAACTTTAGTTTCTGAGTTAAAACCAAAACAATTTTCTTGTCGACTTAAATTGCATTTTCCAGGCAGCAGGTGGACTTTCATTTTCAAGTTTAACCACCTTCATATGTTTTACAGTGTAGCATGCCCTCCAATATTGTGCTTTTACCAACTTTACTTACCTTATTGAATTCCTGTATATCGTTCAGATGTTCTTCTTGACATATGCAGAGATTCAGGAACTTCTGCCACTCGTTTTTCACAGCTCTGTTTTGGGCCTTAAAGTAAAGAATATATTTGGTTTTAATTCTCAGTCAACTTAAAAAGTTTAAATTTAGATAAAATCTTTGGTTTCGGTACCTCTATTAGCTGGCTGGCTGGGTGTTTCAGGGAAATGTATGTTTCACCGTCATCCTCGAGTCTGTTCACTTTGCCCTCGTGATCCAAAAGCTCTTTGTTCTTGAAGTTCTGATTGAAAGAATATTACAAGTCGTTCTCAACATGCAATGCCTTAAAATTAACAGGATGGTTATTTGATTTATATTAGGCAGCCAAGAACTAACACAACAAGCAAAAAGTCTAAAATTACTACAAGACGTTTCTGTGCAGTTCAGCAGAAGACACAGACTACTGACCCTTTACAACTACGTCACTAAATAATTTGAGGCGCCATGTTACCTCAGAAGTGAGTATTGAACTGAGCGACTGAAATTGTTTTCAAGGGAGTAGGAACGAGTCTGTCAGGGGGGGGGGACGACGACGCATATCGGAAACCTGACAGATCAGTAAATAGCTTGAGCAGAAATGTCATAGACAATTGTTACTCTAATCTCACCCCTTGTTTCAGTAACAAGTATTCTAACACGTTACTAATTACAATCCAATAATCAGATTAAAGTTATGCATTCCCGACAGACCGTTTACCTCGTTCATACCGAGTGTCTGACTCCCGCTGCTGCCTCCTCCTGCCTTTATCCACACCACATGATTTATATGTGTCATAAACAATGTTTCCCTTTACACCGGAGCAGCATTAAAAACGTACAAAAGACAAGATGCTAACCATTTTTTCCCCATACATGCTAGGCTACATGACGGCGGTGCATTGTTTCCATGGTTACTAACGGTTAGACTCACACCTTCTCCATAATGCGATATTTGATCTATTTCTAATAGATCGAATATATATATATATATATTTCTAATATATATTTTGTGATCTTGTACAAAGTAAAATCCGTGATTACACCGAGGACTGACAGTTATTGTTAACAGCTCCCGTTATGACTAACGGCTGCTATCCATCGCCTCTGTATCTTTCCTCATTAAAATTTCTAAAATAAAATGACAAGTTTGGTTTGCATCCTTTTCTGCCTCTACAGCCGACCACGCAGCACCCTATGACCATTTTTTAAAGTGAAATCAACTAAATAAAAGCGATATTCGGTCAGAGATGTCTGTTCTCAGACTAGCTGTAAAGGAGCACATTGGTTGTTTTGACATCCGTCATGGCGGAGTGGGCGGAGTTCTGGAGAGCGCGACGTCACGTGCAAAGGGTCAACATATATGAGATATTCAAAAACCCAATTTGTTGCTTTTAACTCAGTCCTGACCTCATACTGCAGGCGAACACCATTAGGATCCGCCATTTGGTCGCTCCAGTCCTGCTTCTTGATCTTTTCCTGCTCTTCTCCGAGGAAGGTCATCTCCTTGTTGCAGTCTCTCATGTGCTGGTAGAGGCTGCTCAGATATTGGCTGCGTAACTTGGATTTTTCCTGAAGGAAAACAGCTTCATTTAAATACTCCCCTTTAACTTAAATAAACATTCATCTAAACAAAGCAGCTATACAGTGAATCTCTTAAGCCGTGTACACTGCTCTAAGTTTTTATGTAATGGCTGAAATAAGCTCAAAAACGTCATGCTTGTTTAATTTCAGAAATATCCAGCCCAATTCAGTTATAAAAATGACTTCAAAAAAATACAAATAAAATTAGAAAGGGTCTATAATCTGGCTGCAAACGTGTGCAGACTCTTAAACTAATCAACCATGTCCTGTCACTTTTAAAGTTTTAACGACAGTTTTCTATGGTATAAGTGGAACCTGTACTTTTTCATCAATATTAAGGAATTATTGACTGAAAACAAGCTATTTATTTCAAGTATGCTAAGATATTTGCACTAAAAATTACACCAAAACTAATTGATACAAATGTGTGTTTTTGCAGTTTAAATAGAAATCAACACTCGTGCTCATTTTTAACCTGAATGTGTTTGGTTTTAAAACAATCAACTCACCAGCATAGTGTTATATTGCCTTTTCAATGGCGTGTATTTATCCTGAAAGACAAGGCAGCAACATGCTGGGTAAACTATCCGTCTCAAAGTAAGACGGAGGAAAATGGAAATGCTTCCTGAAAGTGTGTTTTGGTGCGCACCTTGCTGCCAGCAGAGCTGATGCAGAGCTGTGAGCTGTAAGCCTCCAGCTCTTTATGCAAGATGTTCTGAGCAGCGATCTGCTTCTCCAGGTCCTCCAGCGTTGGGCCGTACTCATCTGAGCTCAGCGCTCTCTGACAGCATAAGCAGCACAAGAACTCAGTCAATAAATGCTTATTTTAAGCAATACCATTAAACATAAACGGATGTTTCATTTGATGTTGGAGGAAGTGGTCAGAACTTACTTCCTTCTGGGCAAAAACAGGCTCCCAGTTAATTCTGGGCATCAGAGACACGTCTTCAATTTGCTCATATAGCTTTACATATTCAGCTGTGTCTTTTGACCATCGGTTGTGTAGGTCGCGAATGCTGGAAGGAAAAACAAGGGCAAAAAGAAATGTAACGATAAACAAGCAAAATAGACTGGAAAAACAAAAAATCTTAAGTATTTTTTTTCTGATTTCTAGAACAAATATCTTAGTAAAATAAAACCAACTTGCTAGTGACTTTCAGAAAGAAATTTTACTTTTCTAGTAACTCCTCTAGTTACTAGAAAACTAGTACTCACTTCTGACCACTAGTAAGTTTTACTTTTCTAGTAAGTCGAAAAGTCTAGATGTATTCTAGTAACTAGAAAGTTGTTTTAAGTCAACAATTCCACTTGCAAATTATTTTACTTATAGTAGGGAAAATGTCTTATTTTAAGTGGAACTATCACCTTTTAATCAATATTTAGGAATTATATAGGAATATAGGAATTATACTTAAAACAAGCTGCTATATTTTGCTGAATAGTTACTGTAGTTTAGTTTTGTGTAACTTAAAGTGCACTAAAATATTTGCACCAGAAATTAGACCAATAATACTTAGTAATATTTTATATTTTTGACTGATTTCTATGTGTTCTTATCAAACTGAAGCTCAACAAATTTTCTTTGTTTTTGTCTCATGCACTCACTCGGCCTCAACAGCTGCGACGTGAGGGTAGTTGATCGACTTGAGGTTGCCAATGTCCAGAAACAGCTTCTCCAGCAGGCCCTCTGCAATGCCCAATATTGTATTGATCTCATCCTTGTGCTCAAATTTTTTCTCTTTCTTGTCATTTTCGTTATCCTGGTGAGTAAAAATAATAATAAAAAAACATAAATTGATTGTGAACGATGAAAAGTTATAATTGCACAGCTTTATGTCGAAGCATGTTTCCCTTCTCACCGCTATCAGCAGTTTTTCAGCCGTGAGGATATTGTTCACCACCTCGTCAGAGTTTTTCTGCATCTTGGCAACCAGCAAATTTGCACTGACGGACTGAGACCTGCAGACAAGAAGAGACCAGTTAAACTACAAACATTCAAATTACACAAACAATCACTGATTAAACAGTATCTTATAAATATGCTACATATTTTCTTATGGTCTGTTCCTGTCTTGCAAAGCGCATTCAAATGAACAGCATAATTTTATACAGAAAATAATTGTGAATTTCTTCGGTTAAGGATGATTTTTGTCCGAAAGCATTTGTTATAAATAACTTCAGGGAAATAAATTGAACTTTTAAGAAAATCACAAAATATGCTACAGACCATTTAGTTAAATCTTTACTCAGATCAGTCACCCAACCTCAGACAGAATATTTCAAAGTTTCATGAATGTCTTTGCTCAGACTATGAATATTTTGGATAATTGATCACTTACAGTCTGAACTAAAGTAGTTTATAAAAAGAAAAGACAAATCAGTGTTGTACATTGATAAAATTGCAAAACTAATATATTGGTAATGACCAACTAACATTAAAAGTAATTTGAATACAAACTTTCGTAATGATTTACTGAATAGGTAGTACATTTCATAAAAACTTAAACAATGTTTACATAAATGCACAGGAAAAATCAAATGGTGAGCAGAATCTGCTGGTTTTTAACTTGATTTGAACTAGCCAGCTAAATATGCTAGTGCTAGCAGGTCATTTTACAACCCTGTTTGGTGTGGATGCTATAACTGAGGGAGGAAGACTACATCCTCATAGCTAAGGTATAATTTACAGGAACTGCTGTTAGTGAAGCTATCTACACTAATGGCTAATTTATGTTAGTTAAGGCAATTTAAAATGTGAACTTAGTAATCATTAAAACTTCAGTCAAGCCTTTTTTACAGCAAACTCACTGAAACATATTTAGGCCTGATGCAACAAGCAATAAATCAATTAATTGATTGCATGATAAATTAAAACAAGCTCAATAATTTCCATGTGTATAAGTTATTGTTTTTCTCAAACTGGATGACAAAAGTTTTCAGTCTGGTGTTTTAGTGTCAACTAGTACGTTTTTTTGAAGGGCAAGTTTATTTACGGAGACTTCATTACTCATTTTATTTGTTGTTTAATTTATTTATTTTGTATATTTAAAATGTCTTTCAGTTGCAGTGTTAAATGTTTATTCGAATTTTAAGCTTATTGACTTTTGAAAATGTATTCGTGTATTATTACCTGAAAATTGCCTTAAAACAACAATATTATAATGATTTCTAACTTCTGGGACAATTTATCACCCAGTAAAATTTGCTATTATGGCAATCCCAGACGCAATTCTTCCTTTAGAAAGAATTTGTATAAAATAATTGAATCGTTCGAAACGTTCAACATTTGGAAAAATTCAAACAGTAGAAAAAAGACACCATTTCATAAAGTTTGGTGAAGGATGAGTTTAAATGCTTATTTGCTGTTTTGTGGTTAAACAGTGGGCTATTATTAACCTGAAATTCACATGAAATGTTGCAATAAATCAACGGAACGCGTCGCCCTAACGTAACCATGGCAACAGAAACCACGGCAACCGGTTTCAGGAAGAAGACAAACGAGCTTCTTTCGTTTCGAGTGTAATTCCTGCCGTTTGTTCCGGCCCAGGAGCGAGGCGCTGTTGAGCTTTCTGTCCCCACTCCCTCTGCGGGCCGGTACCGGTTCCGCTCACTCAGCAGGAAAAGCCGGTATAAAGAACAACGTCGGCGCTGCGCGTCCGTCTCTCCCAGACCGGGCCGATTTTCTCATGATTTCAATGCGACAGAAGTAAGAAGAATGTGTTTGTGGTTTTCAGAGTTTGGAAGAAATGCTGGGTGACGAAATGGATGACAGTAAATTTTTTTAATGTTGCAAATCTGCTCTTAAATCTTAATTTTACCTTAGTTTGAATTTGCATTCTCCTGTTTACCTTCAGCCTAAATTTCTCCATGGTGGGACGACACAGAATATCTCTATTATATTTTATTATTTAGTAACAAAGCATAAAAGTCAGATCTTACTCTGTTGTTCTTATGGGAGGCATCTGACAGATTATGTAAACCAAATTTTCATTTCTATCTTATCTTTTGACTGAAATGCTTTCACTCCTTTGTGTTTTTGCTTGAGTTTATTTTTCTTCTTTTTCTCTATGCGGCTTCATGTTCAAGTCCATAATAAGTGATGTGGAACAAAAAATAAAATTAGTAAAAAAAAACTTTGATGCATGGAGCCAATAAAAAATGTTTTAGTGTAATTTTACAAAAGTGTATCTTTAAGGAGGGGCAGCTGTTTGGCATCCTTGCTAGTTGGATGAGGGACCTAGTGACAGTTCACACCCTCAGATATTGCTGCAGAAACAGTCTACCTAAGGGCTCTTCCTGTCTTCACACAACGTGTGTTTTCCTCAAATACGGGTCAAGTGTAGTCTTTTTCAGGATCCCCCATGATTTCAGTGCAAAAAGTTTACATTTAAAACAGTACAGATTACAGTGAGCCCTTTGTTAAGCTGCTTACACATAATTTCCCATGTTGCCATGTATGTTAGTGTAGAGAAAAATGTGTTTTGTGTGTCTACATGTGCAGAAATTATCATTGTGTGTCACTTTTGACACGTCCCTATTTCTGCTCTCCTGTTCACTAATTCAATTTTGTCTTTTTCTTTCATAAAAAAACTCTGCATATTTGCAAAAAACTTTTCATTTCCTATCAGCTTTATATATATATATATATTTATATTTTAAATGTCTTCATTGAGAGCAAAGTGTAATCAAACTCAAATCCCTTGTTTTTGTGTTCAAACCTGGTGAATAGTGAATGTATACTGGAATCAGATGTGTGTAGTTAGGAAGCCATTTTGATACTCTATCACTTTATTCTTTTAGACAAATTAATCAGAAAATAATCATGGCATCTATTTTAATTTTACTTTCAAGCAGCCAGCATGCAGAGGTGAGCATCCAGTTAGCGTATCTTAAGATTCAGTGATATTTTTATTGGGTTGCTGTTGTGTTTTCCAATGGCATCATGTCTTCCTACACACTGCAAAAACATAAAATCTTACCAAGTATTCCTGGTCTAGTTTCAAGTGCAAATATCTTAATACACATAAAATAAGACAAAACTAACAAGTAACTTTACAGAAAGATACATGAGCTTGTTTTAAGTGTATAGTTCCTTAGTATTCATGAAAAAATACAGTTCTGCTGACAGATTAATTCACTTATAACTTGGGTTAAAATGTCTTGTTATAAGTGACTCAATCTGTCAGTGGAACAAACACTTTAAAAATTGATATTAAGGAACAATTTACTTAAAACAATCTCCTATACTGAAAAGTTAATTTAGTCTTTTTTCAAGATTACTAAGAAATTTGCACAAGAAACTAGACCAAAAATACTTAGTAAGAAAATATCCAAACTATGTAAGGAGACAAGTTGTTCTCAGTTGTTTGATTTAAATCCATGATTAATTAAATATGATATATAAAAAAAAACCCCATAAGATTTTGTTGTAGCATTCATGAATGGATGTGGGTGGGAAGTTAAAGTGCCTGAAAGCAGGAGAACAAGACGAGCCGCATAACTGAGAAGGGCTGGTCTGCATTTCTTTAGCTGTAGTAGTTGTGAGGTTAGAAAATCTGGTAGAGCAAACACTCCCTGGTTGGGTTCGGCTCACTTTCCCCTCCTCACTCACAAGGGAAGATTCTTCAATGAATCGCAACATTTGTAAAAAAATAAAAATAAATGTTGGAGTTTTAATTTATTTAACGTCAAAGTGACGCTTGTAGATTGTAGAAATATTTGATTTTGCTAAATCATGTCGTCAGTGGGGACTGTGATGCAACAGAGAGATAAAACACACACACACACACACACGCACACGCACGCCTACACACTGGTGTGTTTCCATCACATCTGAGAGCTGATGTCCAGAGATACTCTACACTGCAAAAACACAAAATATATATACTATATATATATATATATATAGTATTTTTGTTTAGTTTGTAGTGATTACACTTAAAATAAGTCAAAAATAAAATACAATTAACTTTTTAGCAACATATACTAGCCTGTTTTAAGCCAGGAATTATTAAATAATGACGAAAAAGTACTAGAACTAGTTAGCTGATTATTTCACTTATAACACGAACTAGTGAAACTAGTACTTTTTCATCAATTTTGAGGAATTATTTACTTAAAACACGCTTCTAAATGATGCGGAAAAGTTACCTGTAAGTTAGTTTTGTCTTATCTTAAGTGTAATAAGATATTTGCACTACAAACTAAACAAAAATACTTGGTAAGATTTTGTGTTTTTTGACTTTGGAGGTCCTACAACGAGAACAAATTTGCATCAGTTTGTGTGAAAGCATCATTATTGATTGATTAAAGTTAAATCCATTGAACTACAGTGTGCAAAACAACAATATACAGTTAAACATCATCAGTGTGAAATACGCAGAGTTACCTGCTTTTATAGGCACAGAAATATTAGCTGTATTATTAAAGGATAATATGTTAGTTTTAATGATAACGGATGAAGTTTAGTGGTTGAAGAACGATCATTAAATGATAAAGAAGTGATTAATTACTGGAGAACCAATAATTAACCAGTGGGTGTAGCTGGAGAACCAACACCCACTAAGGAGAAAGGAAAGCAGCCCAGCCCTGTTAATATCACAGCAGGTAGAAACCTTTGTGAGTTTGGAAAGCAGAATAAAAATAATAAAATAGGAACATTTTGTTTCCATCAGAAAACACGCCTCACACTGTTCACACAAGAAGACAATCAGTGCCAGCCACTCTCCGTAAGCTGCAGGGATATTTACGCATTACTGCTCAGTTTTTCCCTCACTCATAAATATGTTCAGTGTTTGCAACACAACCGCTGAGGGATTTAAATTTCAGATTAGATACAGAAAGCTTGAAGAAAAGTAAACGGTTGTATTGTTTAGCCTTTCTGAGCCCCATCCCAGAATAAGCTGCAGAAGACATTCCTTACGTGTCCACAAAGGACAGAAGATGAAATATACACACAGATATCCTCCATTTCTGCGTTCATCAGTTACCATCCAGAGGAAAAACTCACCTGTTCATCTTGCTGGAGCTCTTTGTGTCCTTTGACTTAAACATCTTGGACATCTCTGAGAGGAAACGTCACCCTCTCTGTCGTACTCCTTCTTCGTCGCTTGTCTTCCTCGCTCTGCGTCTCTCCTCTTCCTCTGGTCCTTCTCAAACAGACACAGCGGCAGTGTGACACACCAGTCCATATCCGGGGCTTGACGCCGCTGGCTCCTCCCAGGCAGGGTAACAGGTGTGCCGCCGCCCAGGTATCAGCCCGGTGCAGGAGGACCAGCCCGACCTGTTCTCCGCTCTCCTCCTTCACGTTTCCTTTTCTCTGAGGTTCTTCAGTCCCTCAGATCTTAGATAGAAAACACAGATCATTAAACCTTTAAGGCCTGATAACATAAACAATAATCAGAAAATTCTGATTTTTCCTTTAAATTAAGTATTATCTGTGTTTCATCGTATAAAACAATTATTTTTGACTCACCTTGCTTTTTAAATTACTTTGTATCGTAATTAATACATCAGACTTTTACATTCATTTAATCATCACCACCAAAAACATCTAAGTTGTTCTATTATATATATATATATATATATATATATATATATATATATATATATATATATATATATATATATGTATGCAACATATTTACTCAATATAGCGAATTTTTGACAAAAATACCTTATTAGGTCAATAATTGTATCAAAGATGGTAAATTTGTCACTAAAGGGTTAATGTAGGAAAGCTGGATTTCTGCAGAAGTTAAGAAACAAATCTATTGTTTCTGCAAGAAACAAACAAAAACAGGAGTCAGAGTGAGTAATTCTGAGTTAGGCTCATGAATAGGCAACATGCTGAGCTTTGATATAAATAAGATTTACTGTAAATAACCCTCTGAAACATCCCACTTCTCCCAGTAACCACGTTGATGGATCAGCTGAAACAGACAATGGATGGACTGATGCAAAACTAAAAAACACATCATTTAATTTGATATAATTTAACAGCTCTTTAATTATTAATAATGTTTGGGTTTTATACAGCGCCTTCTAAAAATATTTGTCGCATTACAACCATTTTGTGGTCGACCAAACCAAGTTACTGATCACTGTGAAGTGGAAAAAGAACAAAACTTTGCTTTCAAAATCCAAAAACTTTGGCATTCGCTTGTAATCTGATAACCCCAAATAAAATCCGGTCTTCAGACGTCCCTGAATCAGGATGTAAATTTAACCTGTGTGTAATTTAACCTCAGCATAAATGGAGACGTTCTGTTTCTGGCCTCGGGAGTTTAATGGAGAACATTTGCCACAAGTAATTTAGAGGAAATTTGAAAGAAGTTGCTCTTGTCAGATAAGAAATTATGTGTTTAGGTTGATGCGCAGCGTTAGCATTCACATATTTCTGTTAGAATGGCCCAGTCAAAGTCCAGGCCTATTATTCAGTTGGAAATCTGTGGCATGACTTTGCTGTTTACAGTCTCTCCCCATTGCATGTGACAGAACGGGGTTTGTTTAGCAAAACAAAAAATAAGAGGAGTAAATGTCTGCATCCTAATCCGGTAGAGAGACAAAACCTAAAAACTGAGATTAAAGCAAAAAGTAACCAAGAGATTGAGATATTCTCTCAGGGGTGGGGAGCCTCGTGCCGAGTACTGAACATGCATGCCACACTTTTAAGATTCTGAAAATGATACCGTTGATGATGTGAGCATCTAAGTAGTGCAGCTTAAGATCCAGAGAACCAAAAAATTGAAATCAAGTGAGAGTAGAACTACTTATACATTTAAAGTATAAGTAAAAAGTAAAAGTAAAAAGTAGCCGTCCAAGAAATTACTCAAGAAAATGTAAAAAGGTATTTGGTGAAAAGTCTTTAAAAATTACATAATCAGACAAACCAAAAGATAAAGTCCATCTGACTTTTTATGTCAGACGGACATAATAAGAATTCATACAAATAAGAATTGATATTGATATCAATTCATGTTAATTTAAGTAATGAAAAATAACTAATTCAGGCAAAAGAAAATTTTGCCAAATCAGTTTTTTTTTCAATAAAAAATTCATGAAACTTTAACAAAAATTGCAAGTCTGTGTCTGGTGAATTTTTGGTTGAAATATTTCTTGTTTTTTATTCAGTGGGTGGAAAATCCAGAAATTTTACTCAAGTAAGAGTAGAGATACTTCATAATACAATTACTCAAGTAAAAGTAAAAAGTACATTGTAGTAAAAGTACTCCTAAATCTACATTTCTTCCAAAAAATAGTTACTCAAGTGAATGTAACTGAGTAAATGTAACTAGTTACTCCCTGGCTCTGCTGACACCCTGTGCGTACAGTCGACAGACGGCCAGCGCTGTTACGTAATCCCGTTATCAGGAGGTTGGGGTCACCGTGTGCGGCGTGCGGACCGACGCTTCACGCCTACAGCTCAGACATGTCAGGCATCCAGGGCGTCTCTGCAGCCCTTCATCAGCAGAGGGAAACGGAGAGGAATGCAGCCGGGCGGCTTTCTGCGCGGGGCGAACACACAGCCGGGCTCTCTGGGTGTGTTTACCTGTCTGGAAAAACAGATACTTTCAATGTTGCTAAGATACTACATGTAATACTGTGGTTACTCTGAAATACAACGAAGGAAGTGGTCCGCGGAACCACATGTTGATTTATGGTGGCTTCTCTACAGGCTGCAGGTTTCACCTCATTTACACTAAACATTTGGAGATAATTTTATTTATTTTCTGGGAGGATTTTCTCCCACTACATATGCACTGTGAATTTTTTTTCACTTCAAGAGCAAGATGTATTTTTTTTGTCTAGTTTCTAATTAAATATCTTAACACACTAGGCGCCTTCAGCCAGGGACTGATAAAACCAAAATGCACCACAGGAAATCATTTCTGCCTGCAGCCACCAGACCTCACAATGCACAACTCTGAGTAAAGAAATCTAATTTTCTCTGGACTCATTTAGAGATTAAGATATCTCCATGTACATGCTTGTTAATTTATTTTTTATTTATTTACATTATAAATGAAACCCCAATGAAATTGTATTTAAATTACAACACACTTAGCTCTCTCTCTCTATATATATGTATATATTTATACACACATTCCTGTCACCTATGGTTATATTGTATTATTAATATTTAACACTTTGGATGAGTAGCTTGTCAACTAATAGGCAATTTCTCAGTAAAATATTTGTAGTCAATAATTCCTTAATATTGAAGAGAAAGCACTAGTTTCAGTGGCAGATTATTTCACTGTTAACTTGGGGAAATGTATTGTTATGAGTGAAATAATCTGCTAGTGAAACTGGCACTTTTTAAAAACAATTTTAAGGAATTATTCACTTAAAACAAGCTCCTATGTCTTGCTGAAAAGGTACGTGTAAGTTAGTTTTGTGAAAGTCTGCCACTGGTTTTGTTTTATTTCTAGTGCACTAAAATATTTGCACTAGAAACTAGACCAAAACAAAACATACTGTAAGATTTAGTGTTTCGTACTGTGAGCTTCAGTGAGTCACCTATAAATGTTAAAAACACAGGACAGTGGAGAACATTCCCAGGCGTGGCTGGACAATCAAAATGATCCAAAAACACATTGATGATTCATCCAGGAGGAAACAACAGAATCAAAATGAACATCTAAAGAAAAGAAGGCCTGACCTACTTCAGTTGGGGTCAGAGGTCACGATTCAAAACTAGGAAACAGGCCTCTTAAAGCTACATGTAAGAAAATTTATGAATCTTCTTTTTGCAAATGTTTTTTTTTTTTAACCCACACTAATTTTGGTCTAGTTTTTAGTACAAATATCTTAGTAAACTTGAAATAAGACAAAACTGACTTACTTTTACTTTTCAGTAAGAAATAGAAACTTATTTTTAAGTCAATAATTCCTTAATGTTGATGAAAAAGATATTTCTACCACATTAAGAGATAAAATTCCTCGTTCCTCTGGCAGATTATTTCACTTACAACTTGCACTTTTTCATCAATATTAAGGAATTATTGACTTTAAAAAGTTCCTATATCTTGCTGAAAAGTTACTTGTAAGTTAGTTTTGTGATAAGATATTTGCAATAAAAACTAAACCAAAATACTTGGTACGATTTAGTGTTTTTGCAGCGTAAAAATAGAAACAGATTAATGGTTCTTTAAAAGTTACCATATATTTCCAGTAGTAGATATTTATTAAAAATGTTTCAGTCTTCTTACCAAAGGTCATAACGTAACAGTTTCGTCTCTAAATGAGTTTATTCAGTATTATTCTGAAATGAGGGACAAAACGTCTCTTTGGTTTGTAAAGGTTGCAGATATTAACTTTGCTATAAATGTAATGCATTCAGATAAAGGTTCATTTTTTATTTTAATAATTCCTCACTGTGGTTGATAAAGTTGTAAAATGTATAAGAGAATAACTCAGCCTGACTCTGCTGACCTAAAAAGACCAGAAGAAGAAAATTAGCGCAGAAATCACAGAGATGGTAAAGAACGCAACATGTCTCAAAACTCCCAATCCTGATTGGAAAGGAGTTTTAAAAAAAAAACAAAAAACAGAAACAAATGTCACTTCAAAATGGCTGACGGGCTCCCAGAGCGCAACTAGTGTCAAATGTCTAGATAAAATATGACAGATTTCTGTAAACAATAAGTTGTGCAACAGGAACTAAAACTATGTGAATGAAAAGTGTCATTTATATTCTCCTTAAAGACATTTCACACATTTCTGCTGTCAAACATGGCGGCTCTAAAGAGGAGAAAGGGCAGCTGGGTAAATACTCTGGATTTTGATGTGTGTCCTTGTTTCTGAGACGAGGTGAAAGGTAACAGTGTTGAGCAACATTTTTTTTTAAGTGCAGGTACCAAATGTAAACCATAACACACACACACACCCTGCTCAAGCATCCGCTCGTCCTCACACTCCCTGTATCCCAACAGAGGTTCATACCGAGACACACCTTCCTTCACAAATGCACTACTTATGAATTCAATCATCTAAACACAAAAGATACGACGCTGTGCAAAAGTCCTGAGTCTGAATTCTTTACAAGCTGCTTTGATGAGACTTTTTTTTTGTTTTCCCAAACTTCCCTCAGGCTTGAAGTTTTGGACATTTTCTGCTTTTCTGTGTCGGTCCAATTCAGGCAATTCACCACACGCCGTCTCAGTGAACTGAACGAATCCAACCACACATTTAATCCAGTTGATCCTAGTTATCAAACAGTGGATGGAGTTCAGGTAATTATTTAAATTAGATTAAAAAACCCCACCTGTTTAGGATTGTATTTGAAATGTAATCAATTACACATTTATTGATGGAACTTGACTTAATGTCGTGTTTTGATTGTTGATTCTATGTTGCTTTGTGTTTGATATGATGTAAAGCACTTTGAAATGCCTTGCTGCTGAAATGTGCTATACAAATAAAATTTGATTGATTGAAAAAGATTTAATCTAGGGAAACTCAACAGATTGAATTCATTGCTTTGTCTCATTGCCTGCGTTTCCATAACAAATGTGCGCAGAACCTTTTACACTCTTTATCAAGTAATAATGACATAAAAAATAAAAAAAAGAGAATCATAAAATTGATTTTGGTGCCAATATATTTTATTTCTGAGCCTGGAGAAAAAATGAAGACATTCCCATCATTATTTTCAGATGTTTCCAACAATCACCAAGACTCTTTACTGCAAAACCACAAAATCTAACCAGGGATGATGGTTCAGTTTCTAGTGCAAATATCTTATTACACTGGAAATAAAACAAAACTAACTTGGAAGTAACTTTTCAGCAAGATATAGGAGTTTGTTTTAAGTCAATAACTCCTTAACTTTGATTAAGGAGAAAAACCACTAGATAATTTCCCTTGTGACATGAGTGAATTTATCTGCCAATGGAACCAGCACTTTTTCTTCAATATTAAGGAATTATTTACTTAAAACAAGCTCCTATTTCTTGCTGAAAAGTTACTTGTCAGTTTGTTTTTCTTATTTCAAGTGTAATGCAATATTTGTACTAGAAACTAGACAGAAAACACTTGGCAAGATTTTGTGTTTTTGCACCGTTCCAAGCTACTGGAGGGGAGTCCATCTTACTTCTTCAACACAATGAGAAGAAAAAAAGCATTTAAAAAAGGACCAGCAACACAGATTTATGAAGGTCATAAAAAAACTCATCTGCTAAGTTTATCACAAGGAAATCAGGTCCAGAAAGGAGCAGAGGAAGTCAGGAGGTTCGATTTGGAGGAAAAACTGCTCTTTACTACAAAAACAATGGGTAGCAACAGATGTTTGTAACAATGCTGAACTTCCAGACATGCTATTCATGTAGTAAAAACATTTATACTATGAGGCGTGGTGGTGTGATGATGGAAAGGCTGCTAAAACCTTCCTGATGGCTGAATGTCTGCTGAAGGTAAAAACAAAACTCCAGCAGGAGCGTCGAAGCCCTGAAAATATGATCAGGGTGATTCAGGCTGATCTGAAGTAAATTTATAACAATAACGAAACTTAGGAGTCTGATGCATAAACCTAACCAGACCAGAAAGGTTTGAATTACAACAATCTGGGAAAATATCCAAACAAAATCAAAAAGCAGAGCTGAAAATTTGAAAAAATAGTTTTATCAATTAGCTCGCACTGTTCTCATATCACCAATATGAACGAACCGAAGTATGGAAATCAGAAGAGAGTTAAAAACTGAAAATACCCTTTCATATTTAATAACTCGATTCTGAACATATTCATTAAATATCTCTAATATAGGATTTATAGGCGATATCTATAAATCTCCTGGTTCTGAATCATATTTCTTCATCTAATGGGTCCAATTTATCCAAGAGTAAACAGATAATCAGAGTTAAATGAATTGGCCAGTTTCAGATCTAAAATAACTCTTTTATAAGTTCCAGGTGTGAACACCAGTACATACTGGCTCTTCCATTAAAGAAACGATGGAAATGAAGGTCATTTTGAGAGTCACCTGTTGGATTTATGAATATTCAGACACTAATGTCTGGAACTATCCGGTCTATAGAATCCAGATGAACATGGGGTCATATTGCTACTTGAAGCTCGTCTATAATCTCAGTTTGAAGGTCGGATTCACTCTGCAGACTCCACCAAATTTGGGAAAAATAGGCACGTTTTTTGATCGACCTGGAGCCCCGTCGCCTTCGGCTCTTCAGCTTAGCTGCCAAAGCCAAATATGCCCTTGATGTAGCCGGTCAGGCCGCCCTTGCCCTTCTGCTCCACCTTGTCATCCAGTGGTGGGAAGGCCACGTGGTTGAGGGCGAGGTCGAAGAACAGAGGCTTACACGGGATGGGCTGGAACTCCGGCGGGAACTGGACCAGGTTCGGATGCTTCCCGACCAGAGTCTTGTCCAGGTGGAAGTTGTCCAGGTGTTCACACAGAGGCTGAGGAAAACATTTATTTATTACTGCACATGAGAACGAAGCTCGCAGACATCCATCACTACACGCAGATTTTGAGTGGACTCGGATCTGAACATCCAGAGACGCATAAAGACGATTACAAATTCAGTCTTCCGTCACCTGCTTTAACTGAACTTTGGTCTGTTTGACTTGAAAGTCCGGTTTCTTTTGGGAGGTGTGAATGTGCAATCAAACCGATACAGATCAAAAATGTGAGCCGTGGTCCTGAGATCGCTCCAAAAGCAGGAAGAGAAGTGTAGCACAAGGCATTCTGGGTAAATACAACCAAAACAAACTCATGTCTGGTGCTAGCAGGAGAAATTACTCATGCTGAGCCGATTGAAGAGTATTTTTTAGCTCTTTCACCCAAGAAAAAACAGAAATCGTAACAACTGCTAAAATCTGACGCTACTCCATTTTTGTTTACATATTATAAAGAAGGAAGTCGACTTCTTCAAAGGTTTTTGTCTCGTTTCCCTCAGTGGTTCTTGGTGCAGCGCCACTACAGGTGAAAATGTACCAAATGTTCCCATTTTAGTCCCCAATCAAACCGAGTCTACAGGACTAAAATAACTTTGTTAGTTTATAAATAAATAAATGTCTTAGCACTAAAACACACTAAAGATCTGTCGCATCAACCTTCCACTCAGGTCTTCTGGTTCTAGTGTGCTCTGCAGCCTTTATGTTCATCTAATCTTAAAAAAGAAAATCCAGAAAACTGCAAAACAGCTGAAACACAGAGTTCCTTTAAATCAAGGCTAAAAACCCATCTGTTTAGAGCTGCTTTTGATTAATAATAACCTGAATATTGATTAATTCCAGTGTGAATTACAACTACTTTGCCACCGTTATGTTTTTTTCATGTAAAGTCTCTGAATCTCCTTGTTGCTGAAAGTTTACAGATAAACCTGACATATTTAATACTCACTGTAACAATACATGGTAACAAAAAGCTGTTGGTCTTATTGGAAACACATCCCAATTCTGAATCTTTATAGGATTTATTACTAACAATTCAAATTTACTGGAAAGCCAGAACAGTAATAAAAATTAGACATGAGTGATAGGTTTTTATCAGGCACTGTAAAACTGTAATGTAGCACTTTTTATTTAAATGAAAGTCTGCAGTAAAATCTAACCAGTCTTACCGTGTTATCTTTCACCTGCTGCTGAGAGCTCTCTTCAGGTGCTTCATCAGTGTCTGAAACAAAATTACATTCCCTCAGGATTTGACATGAAAAACAGAGGAATGAATCTGTATAATTAACATAATTAACATCTAGAAAACGTGGTTTTCTAAAAGGAGTTCCCACCCAGAATGGCAGCAGCTTGCAGTGAGTATTTCTCAGCGCTGACCTCGGCGATGAGCTCCTGGACGTCAGGGAGATCCTGAAAACGTTCGGAAAGACGTTTTTACAGAGATCTCTAAAGAAAAAGAAAAAGATGCTGGTTATGAACAAACCTTGAGGCTGTTGTTGAGACTCTTGGACTTTGACTGGACCTCCTTGGCATATTTCAGGACTCTCTCATACAGGACCAGCGCCTCGCTCCACTTCTTCACCAGAACGTAAGACTGAGCAATGAAGAAGCACCTGAAGAAAAAGAGAGAGACATGAGTCTACTGTGACTACAGGAGATGATAGGAGCTCATTTAATATTAAATATGACTTTTTAAAAAATTAAATTAGACTTTTTTTAAGCAATCAATGCTATTAAAGCTGCAACTAAATTATTTGATCAATTATTCTGACTATTAATTGGGCAACAACTGGAAAAATCTGCACTTTAAGCAGACAATCTTGAATCCCCTTTCATTCAAGATTAGAAATTCAATAAAAAATTAAGTAAATAATTAGATTCCTTTATTTTTTAATAAATAATTTACTTTAGTGAACATTTGCTCATTTGTAGCACAGGAGGCATCTGCAGCAAAAAACACTTCCAACATCACAACTTGGCATCAATACAGTTTGGGATTAATCTGTTGATTATTTTTTGATAAACTGATAGAAAAAGGTGCTTAATGAGAGTTTATTTTGCATTATTTAAACCAGATGAAGCTGAAACTGCCACTTGAAGAGTTTTGGGTAAAACAATTACAAAGTTTTATTTTTTATTTTTTGACTTAATTGCTGCTCTGAGTGAGACATACTTTTTTTTTTTAAATGGCCTTTTTGAGTCGTACACAAGTAACCAATTAATCAATAACTAAATTAGCTGATCATTTCAATAACTGATTCATCACAAACTATTGTTTCAGCTCTAAATGCTGTAAAACCTAAAAAAGTTTGTAACTAATTAGATTTTGCAGGATTTAAGTTCAAATCTACAAAGCTTTTCCTACAGAAGATTGATTTTAGAGATTATTCTAATAGAAATGTGAAGCAAAAACACTGTAAAAACTAACCTGTAGGCCTTGTAGACCAAAGTCTTGAGGGAAACTTCCTTCTGGAAAGTGTGGTCATCCTCCAGACCCTGCAGGGTGGAGAGCTCAGCCAGACTCTGCAGGCAGAGAGGGAGAGCGAGAGCAGATATCACTGAAGGCAAGCGAGGACGACCAACACATCATGACACTAAACAACCAATGTGAACAGTCTGTCATATTTAAGGTGGAAACGTAATATTTCTGGTTTTGGTACCGACCTGCAGGATGATGTCGTAGAGTCGGATGAGGTCTTGTGGACGGGGGCCCCTCTTGTTCTCGTCGGCACCGGTTTCCTTCAGTTTAGCCTGCAGAGTGTGGGCCATGCTCTCGTTTCTCTTCACCAGTGTGCACAGCTTGATGTAGGTCAGATAACTGGGGAAGAAGAGCAGCAGGGATATCAGGTGAAAATAAGGAGGAAAAATTAAAACCTGGCACAATCCTCCCAGGTGTTCCCAGGCTGGGCTCAGACTACAGCGACGCCTTATGACGGGTTCATCACTTAACATATCGACACAAACACTTCAACAAGCAAAACGGCTGCTGTACAGTGGGGATCTGAGGATTGTGTGAATGTTAATTTACATCCAACAAATCCATGAGTGAAGTGAGCATTTTGACTGAAGCACAAGCCTCTGGTTTTTACCTGTGCAGAAACTGAAGGTTGGACACTTTCCCACTTTCATTATCGGAGCTCCTCTCTCGCTGTTTCTAGAAACAGAAGAAGTATCGCTTTTGATTTTCTTCCACATTTATTTTCAACAACACACTTCAAACCAACTTCAGGCCCAAAATACAACGGTGCAAACATTTATTAAAGCAGATTCTCTCTGGGATTTCACTTACAAAAAAACAACAAAAAAAACTGGTATCTCTGCTGCACCAGGAGGATGCGATAAAGTTCAAAACATTAAAACATGAAACCTTCTTCAGCCACTTTCCTCTTAAATTACAGTCACACAGCACATCTTGATGCTCCCTTCAGATCATTTGCTGAAATTGTATTTTTTTCGTTTGATTATGGTCGTTCATACTACCAATTAAATGCGCTGTTTCCTGAATAATGGACGGCGTCGATTATAGATCGATTTTAAGATAGTTGAGCAACAGGAACTGAAAGTTTGGTCACCACATCAGAAGATGAAGGAAGCCACAGCTCAGCTGAAAACAGAGGTGGGGATTTATCGCATCGTTTATCATTTTCACAATAAATTCTAGTTAAAGCTGTTTAAATCCTCCAAAACTGTCCATATGATCAGGATTGTTAGTTTTACTACTATTTCCCACTGTTTATTCAATAAGGATATCAATAAACATGAAAATAAGATTAAATCCAGTTACTTTGTGCATTTTAGAGATACAAATCACACTTCTCTATGTAACCGGTTTCCTAAAGAAACATTAACAAATGGTAACGTTTATGACTTGCAGTCAAACAGCTGCAGAAAAAAGTAAATAGTTTTTATCGCAATAGTACCACAAAATATTGTGATAAAACTTTAAGGCCATATTGAAAATGACCGGATACGTTTAATTTAGTGTCACATGTGGAAGTAGCATGAGTCAGATTTTTTACAAGGTGAAAAGATTGGAACTGGTTGCCATGAAGTCAAATTTTGGCAAATAAAGAAATTAAAATAAAAGTAGGATTTGGGTCACATTTGCCTGCAGTGTGAATGTAGCCTTAACATTTTTAATCGACATCTGAAGGAAAAAGTAGCAACAAATTTAGATGCAGATGAAAAAACACAGGAAAACCTCCACCACTGTGTTTTTAGGACATTATGTCTAAAGTATGCCTCTGCCTACCTAATTATTTTTTAGTAACGTTTGAATATCCAAACCACTTTCTGAGTTTTTAACGATCTCCACTGTGTGTTGCTGGGCCTCAGTTTTTAGATTGGTAGGACCTCAGTGCGCCTCTTACCGCCTCGCTCTTCAGTTCCTCCCTCACGGCCTGGATGGTGTCTCTGCACTCGGCCAGCAGCGTCTCATACAGATGTTCTTTGGTCTCCTCGTTGACGGCCTGCGTAACAAAAAACACCAGACCTGCAGAGTTTTTCTCCAGGACAACAGAGCAAACTTCTCCAAAATGACACCAATTCATCTACAGAAATGGTTGGTTTAATTATATTTATTCATATTAAAGGACAAGTTGTTTATAGAGTTGTAACTATATGAAGATTGCAACAATAGTAAAGGGAGGAATGTGACAGTGATGAACTTCAGCTATGTTGCCAGGCGGGCTCATCGTACATTCCAGCTCGTCGCAGCGTAGTTTCAGGGTTCAGAACAACAGAACTGTTCTTCTTCCCATCGACAGACAATCTGAGAAACGCTCAAATATAAGAGGAAATGTGTGCCGTATTATTCTCATGTTCAAAGGCAAACGTATTTAATTGGAATCCAGTTACTGCAGCTACTCGTGACGTTATTGCAAACAAAAACGTATATTAAACGAGTAGCCATTTTGTATTTACAGTTTCTGTTAGAATTAAGAGTTTAAGTAGAAGCCTGGAAGTTACTGCGATAAAGGATAATATTGTTGTTTTTAGACTATTTCCAAGTAGTATAATGGTAATGGAATAATAATGCAAGAACGCATTTGCACATATCCAGAAACTTTAAATTCTAATGAACATTTAACACTGGAACTGGAAAACATTTTAAATATCCAAAACAAATAAAAGGAATTAAAGTCTCTAACTAAAATTAGCCTTCAAAAAAAATGAGCTAGTTGAAACCAAAGCAGCAGATTGAAAAGTTTATCCAGTTTTTGGTAGAAAGAGAGAAAAGAGAAAAACAACAAATTATGCAAATGGAAATTATTGAGCTTGTTTTAATGTGTCATACGATTAATTGATTTGCTGCAACAGGCCTAAACGCCAGAAGTATAAAGAAACGCCTGTAAGCCCATTTAACAGAAGCAGAAGTTTTTAAGTGCAACACCAACATAAGTTGGGAATGAACCAGTAAAGATCTTTAATAAAAAATGTTTAAAAAAACAAAGGAATTGATGATGACCTATTTCCCCCCCACAATCCTGGAAGAATAAAGAAATTTTATAAAGTAGCTTTATAGCTACTTATAGGATTACAACATTTCACCAAATCCTGGTTGCTGTAAGGGTTTTGTTTTCGGTAAATAAAATTTATCTGAAGTTGCATTCATCTAATTTCAGAACCGTGTGAAAACCAGATATTTTAAAAAATAAAAGGTTCCTGCTCCTGATTAAAATTCGCTGAAACTCTTAGAAGGCTCAGAGTTTGGTCGACACATTTTTTTTTTTGATTTTCATGGTTCTGAGGCCAAACAATCGAGAGGAAGCAACAGGTTAGAGGATTTCACTCGAACATTCCTGGATGAGTCAAAAGCTGCTTCAATCCACCCAGGATTGTGACGTTTCTTTGAGTTGCAGACTTTCACCAACACCCTGCCGAGGCCCAGCATGACCAGCTGAACCAGTTGGACGTCCTGTTCAGAGTCAGGGTTGGACACATAATCTGGTCGGAGATGGGAGAGGCTCTTCACTTCAGACTGATGCCTGAAGGCCTGACCTCATGTTCTCTGACCCTAAAGAGTTTATCAGCTGTTACCTACTGGGAAGCAACACCTCTGATATAACATTGTGATATAAAGTATAGATGTGTAAAATTAAAAAACGTAGAATGGTGATTATTAGAAAGCAGCTTCGGCTCATGTTTTTAGCTCAACATGATAGGTTTTAATGCTACAGGCGATTCCCAAAGACTCTTTTTAAGACTGAAATCTGTTGGGAAAATAAACCTGATGCATCTCCGTCCAGACATCTGCTGCTGGGTGTGGCTTTGTGAAATGCACAGAATGCAGCTGCATGATGAGACGCGACATGCCAGAGAGCTGAGTGGCGGCGGGTGTGACAGGTGAGCCGACAGGAAGGGCAGAAAGATGAGAGGAAGGAATGTTTGGCTGATCGGGCGGGTGATTCACAGCAGAGGACAGCGCCACGCACTGGTGGTTTCAGGAACTGCGTATATTAAGGCCAGTAGGGCTCCAAACATTTTCAACATGGAACAGAATCCAAAAGTTTAAAATACTCAGAGAGATCAAATTGTTTTTACAACATAGAGTTGCACCGATTGCAGTTCTGTGGCCAATCTTTAAAAGGCCTAATCTGCCAATTCTGCCAACTAAAATGATAACTAAATGATCATTTTAGGAATATTTACTTTGAGGCATTACAAAACCTACTTTTTATTTATTTGTTGTCTTCAACAAGCATCACATGTTTTATTTTTATTCAAGTTTTTTAAATCTATAAAACCTAAACTGATGCTTTGTTGTTTTTCTCATATTCTGACGTTTAAAATGTTTCATCGTCTGCGACTGAGACACTGGATTTCCTTCGATAGCAGCAACTTTCTTCAGGACATTCAACCGGCAACATTAAGAACACCTGTTTGTTTTAAAGGGTGGTGTCTGTGTATTCAACGTTGAGGTCATCACGTTTTAAGACGTGTTGCGTTTTCACGAGTGAGAAGGCTGACCTGAGCGATGGCGGCCTCGTTGTCCGCCAGACCCAGGAGGAATATCCGGGCCTTGTCGATCTTCACAGGAACGGACCGGCCTCGCCACTCCACCTCGCTCATCGTGGCCGCCTGCTTGGTTCTTGCTTGAGTGATCAGAGCCTGAGGGGAACAAAACACTCTGAATATAATACCATCTCTCTGATTAAAGGACTTTCTAAATGTATAATGACTGAGCTCAACTCCCAAGACCTGCAGCTGGAGCTTCATCTGTAACATTGTCAAGGCAACTCTGTTTGTATAGACTGTGCTTTTTTTAAAAAAAAACCAGCCAACTTTACAAATCCGTTTTCTTCAGGACATACACCTTATTGTTTTCCCCTACTGTTGTGATCAAGAATAAAATGTAGAGATAATTAAGCATTTGCTGTGGCCGCCCAAGACTTTGGAATAACTTACCTCTAACTATCATTTAAATCTCAGCTAAAATCTCATCATCATCACTTATTTTCTTTGGCCAAAGCCTGATTATGTATGGAGACACTTAATTGATTAGCTTTAAATCTTAACTCTGTTTTATGTACTTTTTATTATTGTTTTATAATTGTGGAAGCAACTGAAGCATTTTGGTCAACAAATGTTTTTAAATGTGCTACATAAATAAGTTTGACATCAATATTGTTTTGATCCAACTAATCTGGGCCTTTCACAATAATATAATAAATCATTTCTAAGGGCTTTTGTAGCAGAAGAGCCAATACTTTGCGCGCTGCAGCTTCCTGTCTGAGATTTGTGATCTGCTCTGTGAATTGTGTCCAGAAAGCTGTTGCTAAGCAAAGAGCAGCTGAAACAACACTTATTAAATGTTATGATGTCCAAAGAAAACCTGTTTCTGAAATAAGCAAGCAAACTTATCCGCAAGATTTGTCTTTCTGTGATTAACCGCAACTTCACTGAAATATAAATTAAAGAGAAATAATATCAAATGAGAGTAAACATGTTAGAATGAGCTGCTCTGAATGAAAACATCAGCAGCAGCAACAAAACTTGATTTGATTACGACTATTAAGTCAGATGCATTTTCAGAAATATAAAGAAAAACATATGATGTTATGAATTTAAAGAAAAAAGCTTTATGCTGCATCACCTCCAGTTTTTCAGCCATCATGCCCCCTCCTCCACCGGTCAGCCTCATCTGCATCAGGTCATTGATGGCATTCTGGTCACCTGCAGGTTCACAGTGAAAAGCTCTTAGGAAACTCTCTCTACCTCTGAATTACAAGCCCACCTGCACTTGAGGCTCTGTAGAGAGTTAGTCACCTATGTTGTAAGCACAATAGCGGATGTTGGGTGATATCTCATCCACACGCTGGCGATACAGAACAGCCAGCTCCTCGGTGAAGGCGCTTTCCAGTTTCTCATAAATGGTCCTGGTAAACAACAGAGTACATTACTTTTACTCTTCTTCATACATTTGACATAAATCCAAGTGGTAACTAAACATGAACCCCTTTTTTCAGACAATGTACTGCAAGTAAAATTGGATTAAAACTTACTTGCACTTGTTGAAGGCCTCCATGGCAAGTTTCCACTCCTGCAGCTCAAAGTGAACCATCCCTGTCAGATACGCAGTGTAAGCCTGGAACAAATAGATCAGCAATGACTGGAAACTGTTTCATTCCTCTCCGTTTACAAGTTTAGTAAAAAAGAAAGGTTCAATGGAACACAGGGAACTTTTAATTCAGAGAAAAGTACAAGACACTTTATATTTGGTAGCTCCAGTCCTTTATTTTCAGCATTTATTCCACACCCTTTCATCATGAAAATGTTATGAAATGTTAGCAGGTTGTTGTCTTTAGCGTACCTGTGCTTCTAGTTTGGTCTTGGCGTCAACACGGTGGCTCTCGCAGAGCTTCTCCAGCTTCTCGCTGTGCTTGGCGGCTTTACGTAAACGAGCGAGCAGGTGGAACTTCTTCCTCGGCTCCGTGTTGGCCTCCTGCTTCAGCTGCATGGCGTAGCTCCACGCGCGCTCCGCCTCCATCAGAACGAGCAACAGATACCTGCAGGGACGAAGGGAAGCTTGATGGATGCTCTCATTTACCAATGGACATAAACTTTGCAAGAAAACAGCTAAAGTAGTTTGTTAAACTGTTGCAACTTCCAGGACCTTTTAATGTGACGCCATAGATGGTAGAGGATAAAATAAGGACTATTCAAAACAGCCAAATTTAAATTGTTTTCAGTGGTTACATTAATCAGGGAATTTATTCTTGCTCAATTATTATGAATAACTCACCTGTTCATGGCGTTAACTGGCTGTATGTTGCAGTTTTGAGATAATATAATGAAAACCTAACCACTATATGCTCTATATCTACTCTATATCAGTCTTTTTTAAAAGAACTCTTGTACTCTAAAAAAGAATGTGAAAAAATAAAAATAATTACACACGAAAACAAATTTAAAGTCCAGAAATAAACTGTTACTTGAAAATAATAATTTGTTTCATGGCAGAATTGTTCCAATTGCCATTTTTAAATTTCAATAAGTTTTCAACAATAACAGTAATAAGTTTAACCTATTATCGGTGTCATTTTTTAAAATTGGGTTTGATGCAAATCGAAGGTCAGAAATTCTGTATAATTTTCAACTTTTGCTACAACCGTAGTAAAAATTGCAAACGTGTCTATTTAATCAAAGAAGATGTATTTTTGCTAGATTTTATAATAGACTTAGACTTGTACTTTATTGGTCCTTTGGGAAGACTCCCTCAGGAAATTGAAGTTACCAGCAGCTCCCAGGCAAAAAACAAAGATAACACACAGTAAGCAAAAGTGCAAAAGAATACAAAAATACAAATTAAATACTAAGGTACACACTAAATGTGAGTAACCAAAACCTTAAATTATGCAAGAAAAACCTTAAATTATGCAAGAAACAAGGAATAAGAATATAGAATATAAGAATATAAATGAATATAAATACAACACAGATACAGCAGATAATAACTTGATAAAACCCATGATGCATTGTTATTCTGTAGAACAATTTAAAGGGGCGGTAGTATTATTCTCCAGGCACATTGTGCTACAAAATGGCACAATTAAGAAACTGTTACTTTTAGCTGTTATTAAAAAAGATTTATATGTCAAACATAAATTAAATGAAATTGTTTTGTAACTGGCCTCGCTCTCTTTAATTGCTTTGTGGAAATAGACGCATTGTGAAAAAAGCATTAAGACACACCTGACTGGTTGCAACAGGAGATTCAATGATTTCTCAAACATGAATGAAAGAATCAAGGCAATACACCGGATATGTTTTTGATGAGGGAACAACATTATGATATCATATACATCTAAAATAAAGTCAATTTTACAAATACCCCCCCTAAAGAACTGACTATATTGTTATTTTCTTAAAAAATGACATTTAATGACCAAACGCTGCGACCAAATTAACTGGTGTTGCACCAGAGTCCAAGTTCACATCAGCCGTTACCAACCTGCTGTCAGAAAGGATTTCCACTGTGATTTTCTTTCCAACAAACTTGTGTCTGTTTCCCATCTTGAAGCCAAGAGTCTTTCGGAGGCGGCGCAGCCTACGAGAGCAGTAGCCCCTGAGAAGAATAAAAAAAGGTATTTACACTGAAATAAAGTAAGATAAATATGTATTCACTTTAAAACAACTCAATTTAGAGACAATACAGCAGATATATTCCATTTTCACATGTTGAATTCTCTTCAGTTAGCTCAGTGTTTATATTGTACAGATTTCTAAGACAAAAACAAAACATTTACTACAGTAGTCTATTAGAAGTGCTTCAAAGTGCAGTTATACTGCACAATACGTTTTATTTCAGTAATAACTAGTTAAAGTAATGCTAATCTTACTTAAGTTACATTAAGTTACTTCACTGAATGAGGATTAGTCATATTTTAGCCAAAAATGTGCCAGACACAGACTGTATACTTTAAAGTAGGACTCCTTTGTACACTAGATTTTTTTTTTTTAGCTGCAGTGCCTTTTGGAGATCAAATTAATACAGTAAACAGCATGTTGTCACTGGAACTATTTTACACTATTCTATTATTACATGTGTTCATTCCTTACTGTAGTACTGGGCTTAACAGCTTCATGCTGAGAAACTTCTGCCTGATGAATTTGATATTTTGTCTCTTTTACCTTGTAATTGTTCTTTAAAATATCAGACTTTGTACATAACCTTATATTTTGAGATTAAGATTTTAGATTTTTACAAATAAAAATAAAATGTTATGTTCACAGTTACTCAAAGTAGCCTTTTTTAACCAAATACTCCTACCCGAGTACAATTTTTAGCTTCTCTGTTTTCTAAGTTTATAAATGCAGTTTGAATAGAAACTGAGCTAAATGATGACCCTGAAGGCCAGTTTTTGCACCGGCATGTAATCTGGCTACTCACCTGTATCTTTGGTAGTCTCCGTGCCTGAGGCCATGCTGCTGCTGGGACTCCTTGATGATTTGGAGAACTGCGATCCAGCGTTAAGAGACAAACTTTACACATGTATATAAATATAGCAGTAGACAAATGTGACACTATCAAGTCTGAATGTGTGTGCAGCGTTGGCACCAGATGAATGAACCAACAGTGAGCCTAGAAAGCGCAGAGCTAATGAAACTTAAAAGATGGTACGTTTGTTTCTTCCATATTTCAGCGTTATTTTTCTATGACAAGCTGTTTTTTTTACAGGTAGACAAAATATCTGCTGCTTAAATAAATTATTCAAAGTTCTGCGATGTTAAAAACAAAACGTTTTCATGTCCACCATGGGTAGTCAAATGACACGTAGCCTAACCAAGCTAACCCTTTCAATTGCGTTACCAAGCAGCTAACGTTAGCTTAGCTTTGATGAACTAGAAACAGCTTCGCTCGTTAAAAAAATAACCCCCCCGATGAGAAACGCCACAATGTGAAGGATACTTTCCAAACCCAGTCCTCCTTGTATATTCTCTTTATTTTCTTCCGTAGGAGAGAGTTTAGCTTCGATCTGCCTGTCCGCGGTCATCTCTGCAAGCTAACAGCTAATCTGAATCACACCAACAGCAGACCCACTAAGAGGAATGTGTTAATCTCGCGAGATTTGGAGAATAGCCTACCTTTAAAGAGATATAAAAGCAAAAAGAAATTGTACTTTACTGACTAGCGCGACTTCAACATATTCAGATACATTCACTTGAGTAACTTTATAGTAAAAAAAATTACTTTTTTTCCCTTTACTGAATAAAATTTCTGGATTCTCTACAAGCTGCGAGTAACTAAATAAAAAGCAGCCTCGTTTCTTTCTGGTTCCCTGCTTTAACACACCTGATGCAGGTGATTGTTACTAATAAAATTATTTATGATGTAAATTAGTAACACTTTTTTTTCCTTAAAAAAATATTTTTAAAGAAAATTTTCATTTCACCCCACAATTGCGCACCTAGTTCGCATAAAATCCAAATAAAAATACACTGAGTTTTGTAGTTGTAATGCTACAAAATGTGAAAAGTGTAGGAATACTTTGCAAGCAATGGAGAAAAGGCAGAGCTGATGGGATGTGAAGATGTATTTTCCACTTAATTTTGATTAAATTATCAATAAGATGAACAACATATTAAATAATAATGCGTGAAAGCTCCAGAAAAACTGCAAACGGGCTGCTAATGTATTTTTTCTTCTAAGAGGTTTTATTGAGAATACAAAAAAAAGAAAAACAGGTCATACTGCATTTTGTAATGTAACGATGTTCATGACATGTCATAATTTCCCCTGAGAAATAATTATTCTGCATATTTTCTGACTTTAACTGGTCATCTGTTCATTGATCATCCTATTTGTGATAACAAATTAACCATCGACTGGAAGTTAAGGACCTTTTACTTCCAAATGGTCTCTTTAGCCTTTTCAGATGAGTCCCGGACTTAATGCCAAAAAGTCTCTCAGTTTGGTTGTGAAAGTTTTACTTATGGGACTGAATAATTCGCTGAGAGGGAAGTCCATCATGATTTTCACACATTCAGAATTTGTCAGCAGCAGAAATATATTTAGAGAGAAAGTTTCTAATTTCTGAAATGTGAATGGTCTCTCTGACGGTTGTGTCTCTGCTGCGGACTTGCAGTAGGCCGCTCTCCAGAGTCTTTTCACCGATCACCACAGTGAAGAGAACGCCCATCTCATCATATCTGGAATCAATTTACAGAAAAACACAAGTGATGATCCATAGTTTCTGCATTTCTCCTGATAGTGAACAGAAAGACATTTCAACACTAAGAGGCATTTATTTACTTGGCATTCAGAAGCTCTAAAGATGTTGGCACAGCTTCAAGATATCCGGGCCACGCAGAGATCTTAGCTTCCAGAAGTTCCTGCAGAAGGCCTTCACACACCTACGATAAATGTTCAAGCAATTAACATTCTTCCTTTTATGCATGCTGATTAGATCATTTCATATTCCGGGATCAAAGGTCAGCAGAATAAAGATCTGACCTGCCTCAGTTCCACCGTGGCTCCCTTGCCAATGTCTAAAGCCACTTTGACAGGAGCCAACACTGGATGCAGCTTTAAAACCTAAAACAGAAGCAGAAAACTGGAGGTCACTAAAAAGAGAAGTATTCCAGGTGAGATGCGGCGCAGCATCACCTTTCTCTGCTGCAGCCTCACCTTTCTCTGCTGCAGCCTCTTTTTGCCGTCTTCTCTTCTGAGCTGCTGGAGTGAGTTGGACAGGAAAGCCATCGCGCCGCGGTCCATGTTGCCGCTTACAGACACAACGTGGGGAATGGACTTTCGACCATCTCGAGTCTGAAGCGCAAGCAGCAAGTCAGAAAATGGTTACATGTTATCTGAAACAGCAGAATAAAATAATAATTTAACCTGATGGACTTAAAATATTTCCCTGCAGTCTTTTTTTCTGAATGAACTTTAGCTTCACCTTAGAAAATGGTGGAAAGCTGCAAAAACAGAAAAATCTTACCAAGTATTTTTAGTCTAGTTTCTAGTGCAAATATCTTAATACACTTGAAATGAGAGAAAGCTGACAGTTTATATTTGATTTGGGTTGCATCACAGAGTTAAGAGTGAAACAGCATTGCAGAAAGAACATGGGGAGAAAGAAGGACTAAAAGATTCAGGCTGACCTGCAGTTTGGTGCGGATGCCCTTATACGTCTGCAGCAGCTCTGCGTCTCCTCGGCACCACAGCGTCTCCAGGGATTCGAGGCCCCACGGAAACTTGTACAAGATCTTCACCCCACGAGACGTTTTCTCTTCAAGCTCGTTTTCAGGCACCTCAGTGCTGCTGAAGTCAGAGGGAGACAAGGCGAACTGGACGGGTTGAAAGGAAATGACAAAACAAAATGGATGACGTATGATAAAGTCTGAGACTGAAACTACCAAAGAGTTGTTAATCTGATCATGATCGTGTAAGCTCAACATCAATATTTGGTAAAAAAAAAACCCTCTTCCTCTTTCATTCACTTTATCATCATCATCATCATCAACATATTCTGGAAAGTCTAAATTCAAACAATAGTGTCTGGTTTTCTTATAAATTTAAACATTTCTGTTTTCATATTATTTCAACTCATTTCTCAGCAGGAAGTTTTCCCATCGTCTCTTTTATTTGAGTTTCTGTCAACACTCACCTTCCTCCACCACTTCAGCCTGTGGCGGGCCCAGTGATCCAGCCACTGGGAAGAAGAGCGAGGAGAGCAAAACCAAACCAGAGACGTCTGGGTGACCTCAGCGGAGCTGGCAGGAAGAAAGAAACGAGTCAGTGAAACTAAACAGACACTTGACATCTTGTGGAAGCCACAACCAGAAAACCATCATTTCTATTCTAGAGCTACAAATGTGTCTGTAAAATCAAAATCACTCATCTGATAAGTTAATTAAAACCACAACAAGTGCAGTCATAAAATCACTTGTTGATTCTGTAGGTTCTCAGGAACAGGTGAAATAAATTTAAAGATGTTAAGCTTGTAATCCGAGGGAGTAACGTAGGGCTGGACAATAAATCAACATCAACGTATTCTGTGACAGACACATGATCAATATCAGTAGATAAGGCATCTGATAGAATTTCCAATAATTCCACTGAACTCTGAACCAGAACCACACAGCATTCTGGGGAATGTAGGCAGAGAAAAGACTTCAGCTGCTCAACCTCTCACTGCAAAGCAAAGTTGGTGGAATCAACTAACTCACTCATTCTTTGGTTACCTAGCAACAACCTGTTCAAGTAATTGGCGCAGCAGCAGTTACACGCTTCCTAACTGCTTAAAAATAAAACAGTAACAGCATGGGATGAAAACTGTGGATAAAACTGTTTGAGGTTACACCATCAGTTGGGCAGCATTTCAGATATTTGGAGTATCTGAAGCCTCACCAACCAGAGCCATCTGAAGGCTGGAAACACAGACCGGACTCAGCCAGGCCGAAAGGAAGCTTTTTGTTCACCATCTCCAGAGAGGGCGCAAACTGCTCCAAGGCACCTGTAAACACATCGTGAGTTTTACAATAAATCCTGGAAGCACAAATTTACAATGGTACTAGGGCCATTGTAGATAGAGAAACAAGAAAATAAAAGTTTCAATTTTCACCAAAAAAAATGTAAACTTTTTTTCAATTTGTGAGACTGTTAGATTAATCTCACAAATTTTCAAGAAAAAAAAAACTTGGACATTTCTGATTTTGAAAGGCCAAAAAAATTTTGCTAGAAGAAGCTCAGAAGGTTTCAAGACTAAAAAAAAAAGTTGACTTTTGGAAATCTCAAAATTTCTCATTTTTTTACAAGCAAAATTTAAACTTTGCAAACTCAGAAATCTCCAAGTTTTTTTCTGGAAAATTTCTGAGATTAAACTAAGAAATATTTCTAGCAGATTTTAAACTATTCAAACTATTCCAACAATTTTTCCCAGAACATTTCTGACCTTTTCAAATTTCCCATTTTCATCTAGAAAATATATTTTTTAACTTTTCAAACTCAGGTGTTTCCAAGTTTTTCCTAGAAAATTTCTAAGATTAATCTGAAAATTTCTGTTTTTTCTAGCAAACTTAACATTTTTCAAACTCAGAAAATTTCAGGTTTTTTCAAGAGCATTTCTGAGGTAAATCTCAAAATTTCTCAGTAATTTCTAGTATTTTTAAAAAAATTATTTTTCAAACTCATAAACTTCAATTTTTTTCTAGCAAAATTTCAACTTTTCAACAGCAGATATTTTAACATTTCTCTAGAAATTTTCTGAGATTAAGCTAAAAAAAAAAAAATTGAGTTCTTTTGGCGGAAATTTGCTGCTTTTTTCTATATACATTGTGCAAATTTCCAAAACGTATGATAATTATAGGAGGATGCATTGTTTCTACCTTGAAGTAAACTTGTTCTCACAGATGGAGAGCTCAGCAGGAGCCTGTTGAGCTTCTGGATCAGCTGCTCTCTGCTCAACTCAGCCTGATCCAGTATCTGCTGGAAACGTTCAGATTCAATAACCCGGGCTCCTCCAGCTCCCCTGTCCGGGCTGCTGCTCACAGTATTCACCCCGAACACCCAAGCCCTGGACCCGGTCACCGAGTGCCACCACTGCTGCAGCAGGTTCCTCCTCAACTCCACGCCCAAAGGTCCGTAGCTGCAGCTCCAGCCTCTCCGGAACAGCTCCGAGTTGCTCTCTCCGGGAGAAATATAGTATCTGTCCGCACAGAGCTGCAGTAAAGTCCGGACCCGGTCCAAAACATCAGGCGGTGCTGTGTCACAATGTCCTCTGGTGCTGTTCAGTGGAGATTTACGCTGTGACAGGACGCAGCGTCTGGCGCTCAGAGTCAGCATGCTGAAGGTGGAGAGTAACCCCGGCCCAAATATCAAGCTAAGTCAGGAATAAATTATGATAAAATCATTTATGTGCACCTTCTGTGCCACACTTACTCCTAAATCCTGCTGTAACCGCAAATGTTTCCTTCGAATGTTTGAAGGAAACATTTGCGGATGACGAACAAAAAACAGCTCCGAATGTAGCGAAGCCGAGCGGCGTCACAAACCGCAACATTTACGGTTTTTACGGTCTCTGCTCTCCCGGTGCAAAATCCGCTATAATATCTGGAAAAAGTATTGTAACATACAAAACAACTACATCAGGGTCAAGTATCTATGGAGATACATACAGCGTGCTTTCCAGATCCGGAACTTAATGATTAACATCCGGGTTATGACGTGAGAGAATCTGGTTACTAAGCAACGAGAAGTGGCTTAACGGTAACATATTTCCAATACTCTACCTAAAATGTATTGGCAACCAGTTTGATTTTAATAAAACTATTATAATTTCTGCCGCAATAATACATATTGTCTGTAGTTAAACTTATTGTATTACATATTTTATAGTCAGTAAACTCGAATTAGTTTAAAGTTTGATACCATATTAGCCACAGTCATGGCAACTAGTAGTCCACAGTAAGAAAAAAATAAATAAATACTGTGAATATTCAGATAATTTTATACATAAAATTATCAAATTATTAAAATATACTTCATAAAATACGTGTAAAAACTGGACTTTGTGTGTGTGTTTCTACATTATGTCCTGGCTCTCTGCAATAGGCTTAAATTATTTTATTTGTATGGTTGTGTAGATTTTGTGACTGTTGACTAATTTGATTATGTAGAACATTGAACATAAGCTTTTAGAATTGTAAAGGTTACCAACCCTTTATTCAATTAAAAATGTCAAATATTTAATCTGAATTGGACGTTTCAGATTTCTTTAGACCATGAGCTTAAAATAAAAAGACAATTAGCTAGGAAGGTTCTTTGAAGACGTTACTGTGTCCCTGTTGAATCAATTTCTCTTTTCATGGCAAGTCTAGTAAGAAAAACAAGATGCACGTCTACAAAAAGAAGACTAAATGTTATGCTATTGTTGTGTTTGCTGAAAGTGATCCATTTACATACAAATAGATCAACCTAGTCAGAAACAGTTCACATTTTATTGCAAATCTTGAGGAAAAAAAATCTGAAAAAATTACAAGCAAGAATTTCAGCCAAATTAGTTTTAATATTTATAAACCGTGGTGTGAAGGAATCCTCTTTTCAATGTGCAATTTTACAAATAAATGTCTCCTCTTATCCTTCACACACCTGACACAAAAAGGTTTTAAGAAAAGTATCTAAAAACCATCCCCACTCCCTTAAATATTCAACACAAGTCAGACAAGATTGGATTTTCTTATTTTTATTTAAAAGGGACCCTGGGCACCCTTCAGATACAATTTTCATAACATCACTTTAAACTGAAAGTGAAAACACAGGATTACCTAGTAAAAATAAATTACTGAGGAATGTAACAAAAAAAAATCAAATAAAATAAAAAAATACAGTCCAGGAAAAGTGCAGCAATCATGTTTACACTATGGGAGACTTATGATCCCATTTACTCATCTGGGTTTACTGAATAATTCCAACCATGCTGTAAGCAAAACAACGTTAAACAAATACAAAGAATAATATGAGAATCGTACGGTAAGATTTCAAGACTCACGTTGGGGTTTGATAATGTGAATTTACAATATTTACTGAGGGAATGGCGGCGGCATCGGGTAGGGCACCATCGGTGGCGGCGGCGGTGGCTGTTGGTTCTGTGGCGGTGGCTGAGAGTTGAAGGGGAACGGCGGGTGGTTCACGCCGTTCTGGGCGGGCCTCTGCATACCGCCAAACTGAGGGGGGCCCTGGAAGTTCTGGTTACCAAAGCCGCCAGCGCCGCCTTGGTTTGGTGCAGCGCTAAAGTTACCCTGTCCGTTACTATTGCTGTAATTGCTGTTGCCATAGTTACCGCTAGAATTGCTATTGTTGCCTCCGTAATTCCCACCGTTTTGGGCTTTGTTTCCCCCAAAGGCAGTTTTCGGGCCGTTGCCGAACCCTCTATCGCCGTCCCTGTCCCTGTAGCCGCCGCCGCCACCGAAGTTACTTCTGCCGCCTGAATACCTATCGCGACGGTCATCCCTATAGCCACCTCTTCCCCCCCGTCCGCGACCTGCATCAGCGGAAGACAAAACAAGAGACAGTGATGAATACATTAAATCTGAAGATGCAGTGTTGAGATACAGAAATATGCCAATACATTAGAATATCAAACATTTCAGGGTTTTTTTAAGTTCAAAATGGAAACCCCACTTATAGATACATTATATGAAGTGACACAGAAAGACTGTGTTTACTAATTTTGATGAATATGGTTCATGACTAAAGGAAACCCAAATTTCTTTATGCATTTGAATTTTTATGTCATACAGTGCACACACAAATTGAATAGTGTATAGTGCACACATATGTCATACAGTGCACACATATGACATAAGAATGTGTGCACTATACACTACAATTTTCCTGGAAAATTACACTACAAAGTAGGCCTGTCAAAATTAAACATTTTGACAAATTTTCATAGGCCTATTGATAATTGTCCCAGAAGCTTTTGCAATAAACAACAATATTGTTGTTTTGAGACCATTTTCAAGTAATATAATGGTAATGGTATAATAATGCAAGACCACATTCTGAAAGATCAATAAACTTTAAATTCTAACAAACATTTAACACTGGAATTGGAAGAAATTTTAAATATCCTAAATAACTAAACAAATCAACATAAATAAATAAATGTAATTATCTGAAAACAAAATTGTCCTTCAAAAAAATTAAAAGAAAACAAAGGACTAGTTAAGACCAAAGCACCAGACTGAAAACTAGTTTTCATCATCCAAATGGAAATTAGTACGGTCGTTTTAATTTATCATGCGATTGATGCATTTCTTGTTTAATGCGACAGGTCTACTACAATTAGACCAATTTAATAAAGAAATCTAACTCCACAGATTGTTGTATCAAGGCATGTCTATGGAAGGTTGAGTGGAAGGAAAAACTGGTGGAAAAAAGGGGCAAAACAACCATAAGGGGAATTATGATGATAAGCTTATTCAATATTCTTTTCTGGGGGAATTGCAGTTCATGCGCTACAACGGTCACATTCACATTCCTTATGTTAAGCCATTTCAGAAACTTTCTCTGGGATGAGAAGTAAAGTACTGGACTGGATAAAACAGGAAGCAGTTACGTCACCATATATTTCATGCAAAAAAACCCTAATCAATAATTATCAGTAAAGTCAGACGAAACGCTGTCTGTCAAAGCAGACAGCTGCAAAGCCAAATACACCTGTCCAAAGTGCTGCCTCTGCAGATTTTAATCAAAATGAAAATGGGAAAAAGTAGCCAGACGGTAATAAGTGCATACGCGTGTCTTCCTTTTGTAATATCGTGATATATTTTTCAGCCATATTGTCCAGTTCTACACCAAATAAAAAGAAATATTTTTTTTCCTCACTATTAGAAGTTAAATCAGACCAAACTTCTCTCGTTTTAGATTAGTTAGAATTACGAAAATTATTTCAATTTGCTAAATGCCAGAAAACCTGGTGAGAATCTTTTTTTAGAGACTGAATTGTTATTTTTTTTTAATTCAGAAGTTTACATACAGGATATACCCTTCCCTTTCCTTACTGTGAAAGTTAAATAACCCACAATCCAGCAATACATCACATTATTGAACAAATGACCAAAACTTTCCCTCCCCCTCCTGAAACACAGTTAGCAACAAGATGGCTGTTAATATCAGCTTAGATTTATTTGTTGGACCAATACCGATGTTAATGACAAATACAGCTCTATAAAAAAATTAAGAGACCACTTGAAATGATCCGTTTCTATGATTTTATTTTCATAGGTAATATTTGAGTAAAATGAACATTATTCTTTTTCTCTATGAACTATTGACAGCATGTCTGCGAAATTCCAAGCAAAGATTTAGTATTTATTTGCAGAAAATGAGAAATGGTCAAAATAACAAAAAAGATGCAGTACTTTCAGACCTCAAATAATGTAAAAAGAAAACAAGTTTGTTTTCATTTAGAAGCAACAACACTAATGTTTTAACTCAGGAAGAGTTCAGAAATCAATAATTGGTGGAATAACCAGGAGGTTTTCAATGCGGTTCAGTGCAGTGGACTCTTAAGTTTTTTCCAGAGCTGTATCTTGACGTTAGTACCGATATATTGTGCGTCCCTAATAACAAAGCCATAAAAAGTTTATTACCTACAAAAATTGGTAATTTAATTTTAGTTTTAGTTTACCTCCTCTGTCCTCTGCCATCTGGATGAGCTTGGGATTGATGGCCTGGTTAGCCTCGCGCAGCACAGAGATCAGGTCGCTGGCCTGTTTCATGTTGTTGGGGGTGAAGAAGGTGTAGGCTGTGCCCGTTTTTTGACTGCGGGCCGTGCGGCCAATGCGGTGGATATAGTCCTCGGAGGAGTTAGGGTAGTCATAATTGATGACAAATTTCACATCCTCCACATCTGTGAAAGTGTTGCAGTGTGGCAAAACAATACATAGGAGGCCACAGAATTTTGCACACCACAACAGCCAGATCAGAGGGAAAAGTTAGCAACTTGTCAATGCTGAGGGGAGAAAAGTGGTTATTTAGCTGTGGAGGAAAGAGATTAGAGGCAACAAAGGAGTGTGTAAACATCTATTCCATGGGAATACTACTGTGGGAAGAGAGAAACGATGCACACTCCTATTGCTTACCCTAATCAAGAGTCAAAGACAGTCTCCCTTGACTACAAAAGGGAGTAAAGATAGATTTAAGTCTTACCATAAAAGGAGTATGCATTCACTAGTCCTTTCCCAATGCAGCGAAATCCCCCACATATTGTCAAGTGACATCCAGGAGCTTCTACGCAGTTAGGCCGACCATATGCACTGGGACCTCCTCATGAGCCAATATAGGACCATTGAGTGGTACATTTTTGCAGGTTCAGGTTTTTCCCCAGTACACTCTCATAAGAACCTTGATATTAAAGGCCGCACTGCACGTCTTGCCAAGACAAACTAGACTATGCACCAATTAAAAAACGGGACCCTTTCAAACCACAAACAAAAGAGTCCCAGCATTGACCCTTGCGGGACTCCGATGCAAGCATAAAGTAAAGCCCTCCCCCCACTTCATCAGTTTCATCGAGGCAAGATCTTCCAAGAAGCCAGTGTTCACTTGAGAAAATGTCTCTCGTTGGCAGGTCTCGACATGACTATAAAACGCAGGCGAGGGAGGAACTTTGGTTTTCAGCTTTCTCATTCTCCTCTGTTTAGATGTTCCCACTAGTCCCTCAACACATGTGCCAGGTCTCAATTTTCAGAGACAAAAAAAATTTCAAAACTGCTCTCTCCATTTCACGAAATCCAGCACGAGAAACAAACCAGCCGTCAAATTTTGACAAGCTGACCCCCATGCTACATGAAACGAGTGCCTAGAGATAATGTTTGTTCCAAATCTCAAACAAAGTGACTTGCGTAACTGCAACCTCTTACACAACATGCAAGGCCAATGTCACAGCATCGAGCATATATGTATATTTTCGTATGTTTGAGTTGGAACCAGCTGGATGGATACTTGTTGGGTGAAATCCATGGACAGAGAACAGATGTGTGTGTATTTCAACAACATATCAGAGACAAAGGCTTAGCCACGCAGCCTTTTGAAGATCACTGGCACACAAGAGCTTTCACCTCTCTAGGCCCACTGGGTGGCAAGCCAGTGGAGCAAATCCAATATGTCCTCCTTCTCCCTCTCGAGGCCTGGGACTGTCATGCCTAGCGCCTGCCACAAAGACTGCACCTTAAGGTGAGGAAAAACTCAGAAAATGCATAGAGAAGTTAAAGAAAGCAGAAAACTTTCTTTAAAATAAGGAAAACACTGATAAGTGGAGCAACTCAATGGCATACTGACCTAAACCACGGGAAGCCACGTCAGTAGCAATCAGAATTGGAGCTTTGCCAAATCTGAACTCTGTAAACAAACAACAGTTTCAATCAGCCAACAGATGAATCTGGACACAGTTTATATTCTATTGCTTTAAAGCTGAGGCATGCTACTTTTATTAAAAATATGTTTTTCTACATATTTGTTAAAACTGTCACTATGTCCTGACAGTATAGTATGAAACAGATAATCTGTGATAATCTGTCTTCTCCCAGTACTAACTACAGAAATACACTGCTGAGTCAGAAACGACCGATCACAGCAGGGAGGCGGGACTTAGCGCTGTCAATCACTCTTATGAACTGCTGGTTCTGCCATGAATGCTAAGGCTAATTAGCATGGCCATCAATGACAGCAGATAGACAATTTTCCTGCAATATTAAGTTGTTTCTCCACCATAAATACTAGGGCTGAAACAATTCCTCGAATAATTTGAGTACCTCGATTATTAAAATTCCTCGAGGAAAATGTACCTGCCTCGAAGCGTCGTTAACTTATGTTTTTTATCCGATTACTCAATTAATCGTAAGAGTAATCGATTGATTACTAAAATATTAGTTTACAACAGCCCTAATAAACACATTGAGTACCGCATATATGAGTTTGATTGACAGCGCCAAGACCCTCCTCCTGGCTCTGATTGGTTTTCAGTATCAATCTAACAATCAATATCAGATTAGGGAGGAGCTGGATATTTTCAAAGATTATCTGTCTCACATTATACAGTCATGATATGGTGACAGTAAAACAAACATTGTCTATAACAGTTACAGACACCAGCTTTAGCATGAAATGTAAAAAAAAACAAAGAAAAATAAAAAATACAGCCTTACCATTAAGAACCCAGTCCCTTTCTTGCTGGCTCTTGTCTCCATGGATACCCATTGCTGGCCACCTACAGACACAGATAACATAGAAACCCTTTAACTCAGGCGGTTCAAAATTATTCTAATATACACGCTAAAAAAAGGGAGCAATTTTCACCTAAAATAAACCATATACAATACAGCTGGAAATGGTATAAATCCTCACCCATCTCTTCTCATTCTCCTGGTAAGTTCATCACAACGTCGCTTGGTCTCCACAAAGATAATGGTCTTGTTCTCCTTTTCGCTCATGATCTCCTCCAACAAACGGATCAGCCTTAAAACAGCAGAAAATAAAGTTTTAACTGATCAAATCTACAGTAATAATCTTTGCAGGAATATGATGGGAAGCAGATGTGAGGGTGCTATAACCGGTTTCCTTTAGATCTATTTGCTTGTTTGTATACCAACTCATCAAATGTGTCTTTTCCATCAGACCGGTTTCAGTGCATAACAGTTTCTAAGCAGCAATTCTTTGTATTTCCACAAAGACAAAACCCCTGGTTATATAACCAGGAGCTATCCCAGCCCAGTGTGCTGAAGGATTCACTGAAATAGTAGCCGATTAAAACATGCCTCGTTTAAAACTCCAGAGTTTTGTTTCATTTTTGATTTGTCTAATAAAAACAAGCAGCAAAAACAAAGCACAACAGTGACATGTTAGAATAACAGAAGCCGACTGTCCCTCCCTCTTGTTTATTTTTGAGGAAGTGAATCTTTTCGTATCACCAGGTGGTGCTACTAGATTCTGCTCTAAAAATGTCTCCATCACTGGTGGATGCCACAGGTAACTGTTTAAAACCGGATTCTGATGTTACAGCGTTTATGTGCTGGGATACTCCAATACATATTATGGTGGTTGAACTGTCTTCATGCACTAGAGTCCCTCACAAAAAATAAAAAAATAAAACAGAGAGAGGATTAAATAAGAAATAAATGAGAGAGAAAAAGCAACCTGCTTCCATACCCAATCAATTAAGATTTGACTCTAATGCCAGTAAGGGTTAAGAACTGCAGCCTCTTTGGTGGAAAAGCTCAGTTTTCTACTCACTTGTCCTCCTTCTCCAGGTCATTGCAGACATCAACTATCTGCAGGATGTTATGATTGGCACTGAGCTGCAATGCACCAATATTGATCTGGACATAATCCTTCAGGAAGTCCTCAGCCAGCTGACGAACCTCTTTCGGCCAGGTGGCGCTCCACATCAGAGTCTGACGATCAGGCTGATAAAAAAAAATAAATTTTATAATGTCAATTCTACTTACAGTTAAAAAAAATAAACTGAGTGATTCGTTCATTTCTTGCATGGCAGTGATGCATCTATGTTGAAGCTAACCGTCTCCTCTATGAAAGGCAAAACTCACCCGAATTTGTTCCACTATTTTGCGGATCTGAGGTTCAAAGCCCATGTCCAGCATGCGGTCGGCTTCATCCAGCACAAGGTAGGTGCAACGACGCAGATTGGTTTTACCACACTCCAGGAAATCAATGAGACGGCCTGGAGTAGCGATGCAAATCTCCACTCCTTCAATAAAAACAACAACAGTGATCAATAAAAACAGAAAGGAGTTGTGTTTACATCAGAGCATTAAGAAAGTAGGCCTACCCCTCTCCAGGTCCCTTATTTGTGGCCCTTTTGGCGCGCCACCATAGATGCAGGTACTCTTGAGACGAGAAGCCCTCCCATATTCAGCAGCCACTTGTTGCACCTGCTGAGCCAGCTCCCGGGTCGGGGCCAGAACCAAGCACTATGGAAAACAGAATCACTTCAGCTAATCAACCACATTATTAGTCAATTACTTCAGTCACACACAGCTGACGTTTACATTTAGTCTTCATTCACACTGCAGCCTGAAGTGACCCAAATCTGATTTTTTTTTTGACTTAATGCGACCTGTCCCTGATCTTTTCACGACAGTCTGAACAACACAGATCACATTTTTTTGAATGCAACCCAGGTTATATGTGGTCCTAAATTAGATACATATCTAATCTTTTAAAAGGTGACCCGAGTCTGAACAACCAAGTCACATTCATCCGACATTAACGTCATTGATAATTTACAAATGTCACTATTCTGCATCCTGATACGAGCAAGAAGGAACAAAAACAACCACGACTGATGACAATGAGGATTAAGTTGTTAATGTTCTGCTCTGGTTGAATAACAAATTTAAAGTTATAAGATATGCTTCACCATTAGCATTCACGTTAACTTCAACAATCACTGAGCTCACTGTGTGTGTGTGACATCACTGCACCCTCTACAGGACACTTTCAGGTCATCTCCAGTTCACACTGGAGAACACATACAGGTCGCATAAACAGCTCTAAAAAAACTAAGAGACCAATTAAAATGATTAGTTTCACTGATTTTACTCTTTACATGTATATGTTTTTTTTTATTCTCTGAACTACTGACAACATGTCTCTGAAATTCCAAGCAAAAATTTTGTATTTATTTGCAGAAAATGAGAAATGGTCAAAATAACAAAAAGGTGCAGTGCTTTCAGACCTCAAATAATGCAATAAAAACAAGTTCATATTCATGTAGAAAAAACAATACTAATATTTTAACTCCGTAACAGTTCAGGAATCAATATTTGGTGGAATAACCAGGAGGTTTTCAATGGGGTTCAGCGCAGTGGTCTTTTTACCAGAGCCGTATATGGAAATGTGAACAACCATGCAAAAATATTCAGATTTCACCAAAAATCAGAACTGAGCATTAAAGCCTGGAATGTGAATGTACCATTAGTTTAAAGTTCTTTGTTCCTATATAGCAACAAAAAACATCATAGACAACAACAGCTCAAGGCGTACTTACAATGGGTCCGTCTCCGTGCTCCAAGAACGGCTGATGTTGGATGTGAACAATTGCCGGCAGAAGATACTAAAAAAGTTTAATGAAAAAAGATGCTTAACACCCAATGCATGTCTTCAGACCCCCACTTTCTTACATTATCGTTTATCATGATGCATTTCTTATTATAAGACTTTGATTTATTATTGTCATGATAAAATCCAATTAATGTTGTTTAAACTCCCCAAAACTGTCCGAATATTGTTAGCTTTGCTACTTTCTCTAGTTTGCCTAATGAGTGATCAATAAATTCAAAAAAAAAAATTAAATGCAGTTATTTTGTGCAGTTTTGTGACACAAATCACACTTCTTTATGTGACCAGTGTCCTAAAGAAATGAGTATCTTTTTCAAGAGCAGTATTTGTGTTTGTGGGGAGAGTTGTCTAAAAAAAGAAGTTATAAACAGTTCTTATCGTCACCTTTATTTTTATCAGAGTAGTACCACAAACTATCATAAGACTAAGTTCATATTGCTCATTCTTAAGTTAAATATGTTAAACTTGCACTTAAGAAGGAAAGAAAGTACTTGAAGGAAGTAAGAAGCGATCACTTACAGCAATGGTTTTCCCAGAGCCAGTTTGAGCGATGCCCACCATGTCTTTGCCGCTCAGAGCGACTGGCCACCCCTGGGACTGGATTGGAGTCGGGTCAGTGAAGTTCTGCTTAACAATAACATCCATGACATAGCCTGAGAAAATGGGACATTCAAGTTTATTTACTGGTAGCATGGCAGAACGTTTGAATATATCGGGAGTAAATAATATCAGAATTGGTTTGAGTTGTTTTGGAGACGTTTTGGCTCACTTGGAAAAGCAGCTTCATGGAATTTAACGATCGGTTTGGGACAATCTCTGCCTTTCACTGTGACTTCTTTGCTTCTCCGATACTCTTCAACCTCTTGCTGAAATTGGAAAAGAAAAAACAGGAAAGACGAAATTAGTTTTTCACTCTGCTTCTACAAAATAAATTCACTTCGACTTACAGATCGAAGAGGTAAATCAGAAACTCTGAAACGAATCTCTTTCTCACCAGAGGTCTGTGTGTGACGTCCGGGTGTTCCTGGTAGAAGTTCTTCTGAAACTTTGGAAGCTCATCCAGGTTCCAGTGTCTCTTCCTCAGCCTTTCTCCGGGGTTTCCAAACTTTCCTGGAGGAGGGCCTCCCCTGTTGCCTCCTCCACCGCCACCAAAACGAGGAGGGCCGCCACCATAACTGAAGAAGAAACAAATCATTTCGTAAAGAAAAAAAATAACCGTTCATGTCAAAGTCTAAAAAATATCAATTATTTGCCATTTTAACAAAACCTAAATTTGAAGCTGAATGTCAGAAAAAATATATTCAACTGTGAAACTGTTGCTAAAAATTGCAATGACAATATCAGCTAAGAATAACATTTGGTAACATTTTATTTGAAGGGGTGTGTGGAAGACTGACATGAAACTGTCAAACATGACATAACAGGGGTCATGAACATGAAGGAATCTTCATGAATGTTTACACCTGTTGTCACAAAGTGTCATTCAGTAAATAATGACACTTTTAATGCAAAGTTGCATTAAAAGTTGCATTAAAAGTGTCAACTTTGCATTGAAAGTGTCATTATTTACTGAATGACATTTCATGACAACAGTCATAAACATTTATGAAGACTCCTTCATGTTCATGACTGCTGTCATGTCAGTCTGATGCACGCCCCTTAAAATGAAGTGCTGCCTTCTTTATATAAACACATTTTTCTGTGTTTATATAAAGAAAATTGGTATAAAAGTAAACTTCAGGTTTGGGAGTTCATTCAACTGGCTAAACATGTTATCAATATAAAGAGTCTGAATACATGAAAATAAATATTTTTTCCAAGACGTCCTTTGCAAATGTGATGCTGCACACACTGACATCGCTATGGCAACTCCATATACTGTGCAGCTTTACTAATGATGTCTATGCACTCATTTGGGAAAGACCTTCCACAGTTGCTAAGAGCGAGCAAATCGTCCAGCTCTCATGCCACGTAATAAATCTTAAAGCCCAAAAGCCAGTCCCTGTCGTTGGTGTAATCTGTGATAACTTCAGCTGCAGAAACAATCTATGACACAGTTCATATTTTTAAAGACTGGTTTATTGTTGTTCAGACTAAGGAGATTTGTATGAACCTTAGTTTTATAGCACAGTAACTTTTTAATAAATTCAGATGTAAAGCCATTATGGATTTATTTCTGTTTGCCAATACTCAATGTTCTCGCTGGGGAAACATTGAATTCAAGCATACTGCAGTGTGGATCAGAGACAAGGTTCCATACCATACCAACTTTATTTATGAAGCACTTTATACATCGACAGGACCAAAGTGCTGTACACAATCATAAAATACAAAGCATATTATAAAATAGAAAAGGTGTACATTTTGATTTAAAAGCTTGTTCTTACCAAAGTAGATCTAAACTGGTAGTGTGATAAAGTTCTCATATTCAGAGTACTTCCTTATTGCATCTGTTATGGGAGTAGTTCATTGATGAGACTTTCTAGTTGTTCAATAAAATTCTCTATATCTTCTCTTAGTAGATGCAACCCATTTGCAGCCATTGTTACACAAATGACTATTCCTGAAGTAATTTTAACCAAATTGGTGCATCTGTTTAAATGTGTTGTAAGGCAAATGTTACCAAATCTATCACACCTTAGAGCATATTATGATAATTATATCAATAGGTTTTTTTTAGCAATATAAACAAATGGAAAAGAGGCCAAATTTGGAATGTTTTGATCCATCAAACAACCTGCTTTCATCACCCATCGTCGGAAATAGATTGTAGCTATTTTTAAGTATTTTTTTTTTTTTACGTAACAAGATAAACAAAACACCAATCTGTAATTTTAAAGGTTATTTTCTTGATATAAATGGTTGGAAGGAGGAAATTGAATGAGGTCGGTGGTTGCGTTGGTGTAATTACTGGATGTAGCGAACAAACTGACCGGGATGCAACATGGTGACCTACTTAAAAACACGGTGAATTACGGGAGGGTCGTTTTGCCTCCAGTAAAATACATTCAGATTGAGAATATTGCGTATGAAATGAGCCTATTTGCCAGGCGTTTTTGCCCTTCAAACACAACTGCAAGATAAGGGCAGACTGCGTCACAAGGCCGGGGAGGAAACAGTGGAGGCTGCCGATCAGCTGCAGACACAAGGCCTCCGTTTGCTGCCATTTTAGCTCCGATGACCAAACGGTGAATATTTTCCAGGCTCCGCGAGCCGCACGCGTGCCAACGGTCAACCAAAACGCACAATTTAGTACATGAATCTCACTCAGTCACCCAGTATTAATAACTACTCTAAACGTCCGTGATTTTTTTTTGTGTGTAGAAAACACGGCCGTGAAACCGACGTCATCAGTGTCTAAACACTCAGCTGCGAAACACAGAGAACAATAACTGAAGACAAACTGATACATACCCTCTATCTCTGCCCCGGTCTCTGTCTGAAAAGCCAGGCATTGTTTAGAAAATTGCTGCGGAAAGGTAAATTAAGTCAAAAATATTGTCAGTCGGTCTATAAGTCTGGTGAGCGATAGGGCTGTTAGAAGAACCGGGTGAAAAGAAAATGCCGGCCGGCTCACAAACACAGACCATCGAGGCGGAAATGACCTCAGAGGCGGCGACTTACATGCATATCCATCCGCGTCCGAAAAACATTTGTTGTGGTCCTACTTTGTACCTGAAATTACCATCAAATACTTTCCCCTCTTGGCTTTATGAATGGTGATGATATTTTACCAGTAAGCTTAATTTGTGATACTCAAGTTCCTTTGGAATATATATGTAATTTACAAAATAAATGCAAACAAATTAAATCTGATGAAGTTGAAAACAGTGAAACAGGGAAATGCACCGAAGGTTGTATTTCTATAACTGAAGTCAAAAATTTCATTTGGAAATTAAATCAATACAAACTTCATTATGTTCCTGTTTCAAGTTCAAAAACCAGTACAACTTCCCAATGGGTATGCTCAGTGATCACTGTAACCATTAGCAGCAAAATAAACAAATAATCTATTTGTTTGTCATTTGCACTTTCAAACACTTTTCAAACACTTTTAGTAAGCATTGACATGTTTACTAAAAGAGGGTTAGCCACAACGTGTGACTGATTTATTGAGTCACACGTGAGATGATTAGATGTGTGAATCAATTTCTCTTTACTTCAGGTATCAGTTTATTAAAGGTAGCCATATTAGATTTTGAGGTCGATGTTGATGACTTTCCTACTTAGAATTATGAATCTTATGATCCTTTTCATTTAATCTTGAAAATGTCAGCTTCTAAGTTAAACTGGATAATGTAATTGAACCAAACCTTTCACTCAGTCAAGCAGGGCCAATTTATTGAGTTATGACAGCACAACAAACTGAAAACAATAAACTGCTTTTTCTGTTTGTATCAAAGTTTTAAATTGTGTGTTTATCGAGTTTTCACTTGCTAAAACAGTTTGAGAACCTGTGGAGGTGACTGTCTCTTTGCATTAAACCAGTAGAAGAGCCTATCAACACTCCCCCAGAGGCCAGGCACTTCCCCAAGCTGCTATCAAGTCTGCGGATGAGTTTGTCCCATTTTGGTTTTTCACTTACTTCCCCTTTCTGCCCATTCTGATGCTTGCTTATGACGATAGAAAGCCATGTTCACCACGTCTAGATGCCTAAATGTTTTGGGTTGAACCCAATGGTTGAACCATCTGATTGGCTGAAGCAAGTTTTGATGTTAAGTAATTGAACGATTGACCTTCAAAGTGGCCTATGGGTGTTACTGTTAGCTGTCTGTTGTGTCTTTTTATGAAATCCGCACACAGCTTATTATACTGTAATGTTTTGCACAGATTGCACATTTATTTGAACGGTAATGGTGCTAATGTAACATTTTGTTTTCTACTTGTGAAGCTGAGATTGAAAGAAAATCCTCATATCCAGAAAAAATGGATGCTGTCATTTTGGACAGTTCGCTTCTGCACAGTTTTATACTTTTGCAGTTTTTGGTCCGTTTCTTGACTTTTCCAGGTTTGAAGAGGAGCTCTGTGCTTTTCTGCTGTGGTTTGTTTAGGCACAAAATGGAAGTAAGTGACGTGGAAATTGTTCCAAAAACAGCAGGCCTCAGTCCCAATCCAAAACATTTTCTTAGCTGATGTAAATTATCTCCTGTCCTTTCATCTGAAACAGAGAAACACACATTTTTTAAAACCCCAAATTTCACAAATAGAAAATTGAAAGATTTTCAAAGGTGCTTAAACACGAATGCAAAAGAGTAGAGTTCTATTACTGTCACAAAAAATCCCTTATTTTGGAGGTTGTAATTTCCTGTTTTTATGAGGGGGAACAAACAATGCCAAAACTGAGAATAAATATAAGTGAAATAAACCAGAAAGGGAGAAATCTAAAACCAGAGAAACCAGAAGAAATGATGAAAACTGATCAACCAGGATGAACAAATATTGCAAAAACGAATAAATATCAAAAACACATAACATAAACCACACGTTAAAAACCAAAACACCCAAGAACTGGGACATAAAAGCTTCAAATTTAAATACATACTGTTCTAGTTGATGAGATGCCGGTTTAAGTTTGTCATTATGGACAGTCGCCTTCAATTTGTCCTGTGTGAAACAAATAAAATATTTATGATTGGAAACTAGATTTAGGTTGATGCTTCCAGAGTAACTGTATGATACGGCAGCTTTAGGTCATCAAAAAAATCTGATCAAATAAAATCTCACCACAGATACTATTTCAACACAATTTAAGTATTTAATAGCAAAACTCAATCAATACATGATCAGGATATTACTGACCTAACACAACAGTTAATAAAGTTAAATAAAACACATCAAGGATGAATAAAACCCATTTATAATTGATCACTTTTTAAGTTTCTGTACTTTCTAAGCTTTGTTTTCTTTTCATCTGGCCTCTCCTCTACTCTTGGCAGGAAACATAGTAAAATTTTAGATTACTTTTTGTTTTTTCCTCACAGTGGTGCTGTTAAACTGGGGGATTTTCCCATCGGTATAGTTCCACTTTCCCTCAAAAGAAAGAAGCTGGTTTAATGTGTATGTCTAAGGTTTCAGAGAAAGTCACTCATGGTGATTTAATGTTACCTCAGTAACTTTAAGTGTCTGTAAGTGGTGAGTCAGATAACCACATTTCCCTACATTAAATTACAGAAAATGTATTTAAATCTTCAGTCATCAAACTGGTTGATACAAGATACCTGGAAGAGTCAGGTAGAAAATAATCAAAACTTCAAATGTAAAAGTGACTAAAGGGTAAAAGAGCTACCATCCCATTTGGTCTTGGAGCATTTTGTCCCTTCGCCAATCCATGCTCTAATTTCTGTGTATGGTTTGGCACCAATTCATGCCCAGAACTGCCATGAAACTACAAAGATATAAAAGTGACTGGAACGACCAGCATTGCTTTTTTAAAATGTCAGCCACCCCATTTTTTAAAATCTTTTTATACCCAACTTATTTGTATGTTATAAATTGGGTTACAGAACTGAGAAATTGCTTCTTTGTCTCAGTTTTGGGCTTTTCACAGCCCAAAACTGTGAAACAGACAGATCATCTCAGCAGACATTTTTGCTGGTGTGGTATCCAACTATTTTACAACTGTCCAAAACACGACTGTTAGGTTAATTAGTCGTTCTAAATTGTCTTTATCTATTGGTGTATGTGCCTGGTTGTTTGTCCTGTTTTGTCTGGGATTTATCCACCTTTCAATCAACAACTTTTAGAGAAAAGCTCTTGCCCAACAGCAACATTTTAGTGATCATTTGTCTCCATAATCCACCAAAATACTCATCTAAGAGATTTAAAGTAATATCCAATAGGTAAAAAAAAAATCATGGGTACAAAATGGAGGCAGGTTGAAGGATATGACCAGAAGAATATTATTGATGAATATTATGAAAACAAAGATTTTTTTTATGCTTCAAAATACATGGAGGATGAAAATCACTATATTATTTTATTATTTAATCCAAAATGAGAAAGGAAAAAGGTTTGCAATTCACTGTATAATAGGAGGAACCACACATCTAAAGTTAAAACCCTTTTAAAGAGCTTTATACATCACAATAACGTTTACTGTTCTACTTCCTCTCTGTTTTTTTAACCTAATAGACATAGACATCTACCTAGAACTTAAAAACAAATATAATGTGATCACTGTGTGTCATGATTTGGATCCTTACCGCAGGACTTGTTGCGCCAGGTGTCTATCTTTTTCCTGAGTTCAGTGTTAATAATAGTTAACTGTTCAGTCAGGTTCCTGTAATCAGAGTTACTTTTCTCCAGCTGCTTTTTGTCGCTTTGGTCCTGAGACTCTGTTGCAACACGAAGGAAAACAAAATAAATAGTTTTGCAGGATGTTCCATCATATGGTAAACATACAACTTTGGGTATTTTTTTTCCTTTATTTAAAAAAAGAATTACTTTGGACTGCGAGGTAGATGTTTCCAGCCAGTAGGAGCAAACACACCACACCCATGAAAACACAGGCCCATTTGAAAGTACTCCTCTTCACGGACGTTTCGCTGCCAAAGGACACTAAACAGGGAGTAAATACCTTAACATCTTTCTAAAGTAAACTACCAAAGCAAAATCAAGGAATATTTTGTTTTTGCTACAGTACAGCAGCTTCTACACAGAATCAGCAGCGCTCTTACTTTTGGACTGAGTCTGTGAAAGTCCTGAAGGGTTTGGCGACGTGTCCTCCACCCAGGGGATGTCGAACACTCGCAGGCTTTCTGTACTCACGTAGATGTCCACCATGCTTTCCCTGCTGTCCTGCTCAAAGTGAACATGTTTAACACAGCCAGGCTCCACAGACAGGCTACCTGACATTGTTTCTGCATAGATATTCCCAACATATACTGTTCTTAGCAGCTGCTGTTCTGGTTTCACTCTTTTGTTTTACTAATCTCTAATGTGGGATGATTTCCAAAAGAGGTAGAGCACTTGGTATATAAAAGGGGAAGAGTTAAAATTAGGAAGTTAAGGTTTGAGTGTCTGTTTGTTTTTCATAGATCTGCATGAGCATCACATCTTGCATTTTGTGATTGAGAACTAGAAGCCGTTTTCACATTTTAGTCAGAAGAAATGGTCGTTTTTAATGTGACTTCCTGTCCTGGTTGGCAAAGGGCAGCTAGTTTCACTCCCAAAAAGTTTTCTGTTGCTTGTTTTCATGTCAAATCAATGTAACTCCCTGCAGTGTAAACACATTAGGCATCACAGGAAAATACTACTAAATGTTGGGTGGCTGATCACCCTGAAATTAGAGTCATAGGAAATACGATTGTTGATTAAATGTTAAAACAACTTGCCATACAAAGTCTGATCGAAAAGTCTTCCAGCCTAATTTAAAGGGCTATTGTAAATGTTATTAAACATTCAGGATTATATGTGGGTCAAGGTCATGCATATTTAGAAGAGAGGTTCTTTAATACGTTCAGCGAGTCATCTCTACAGAAAAAACTTAATCTTTGCAAATTAGTCATTCTTTCTGAAGGTAGACACTATTAAGTTTAGATGTTCAATTTATTATTTCTGATCAATAGAAAATCTCAGATCAAAATTCACATATGTAGAAATGTACTGAAGGTGTTAACAACCGTTGCTGAGTATAAAAAATGATTTTATTTAATTTTTACATACTTGTTAAAACTATGTCATGATGTCATGACAGTATAATACAAGACAGGTAATGTGAAAAAATCCAAGTTCCTTTGCATTCTCCTATGGTCTGAACAAATACACAGTTCCTTTGGAAACAACCAATCAGAATCATGGGGAGGGTCTTGGGGCTGACAATCATTCTTGTGTACAAGCTGCTCACAGTCTCCTCATTTCTCTCTGTAATGCTACATCAAGTTCATTGAAACAGTGGAAAAACTGTTTTCCTGTAATGGTGAGTTGTTTATCCACCGTTAGCACATTGTGTCATTAATAATTCAGATCTATTTATAGTTAATTGTTTCTTCCCATTTCACATGTTTAGGAAAGTGCAGAGGACGGCACATCTGTCAACTGCCAGATAGCTGCGTTACCACTGTGTTCTTTTAGATATGTCAAACATAACCATTAAATGCTGTACAGTTTTTAATCCAGCTACTCTTTTGCCAGCACCTGTGGAAGGCCAACCACATGACTGTGTTGCTGAATGGGACGTCCTGTGTTTTCCCCGACCTGATCTGAAGCAAGAACCGCTCTCAGATGCAGAACTCACATTGTTTGTTGATGGAAGTGCATCCAGAGATCCGCACTCTGGCGCCATCTTTCACCACTTCAAAAGACCCCATTTCTTTAGGAGACGCGGCAGCTGATGCTGCTGCCAGATCTGCAGCCAGAAGGTCTCTACCCAAAACCATTCACTACTAAAAGTGGGAGCACTGACACCTTTGCCTCTTACTTTACAAGATTTTCAATCCCATGCAAATCCCAAAGAAAAGTCTGTCTGGAAGTCTCACGGGGCTGAACTTAAAGATGGTGTCTGGATTGGTCCAAATGACAATCCCTGCCTCCCTGAAAAATTTTTCAGACCCTTCTGCGTGACGTCACATGGTGTTGACCATGTGTCGAAGGGAGGAATGTTGAGGGAGATGGACAAATTATGGTTTACAGTAAATTTTTCACAGTAAACTTTTCAAAATCAGCTCACATTTTTTGTGAAAACTGCATTATCTGTGCTCAAAACAACATTGCAAAAGGTCACAAAATGCAAGGAACAGGAGCACACCCACAGACACACACACCTTTTCAACATGTAATGATTGATTTTATTGAGCTCACCCCATGTGAAAAGAAAAAAATATTGTTTAGTGATGGTTGACATGTTTTCAAAATGGGTTGCAGCGTTCCCAGTTCAAACAGCAGATGCCTCCGCAGTAGCAAAGATCCTCCTAAGGGAGGTAATTTGCTGCTGGGGAGCACCTAGAAGAATTTCTAGTGATAATGGAAGACACTTTGCAAATCAAATACTTACTGAACTGTCTAAAATCTTGAATCTGGATCTAACAAAACATTGTTCTTACCATCCACCGTCAGGTGGCGCTGTTGAGAGGGAAAATGGCACACTAAAGTTAAAACTAACTAAAATATGTGAAGAAACAGGTTTGAACTGGGTACAGACTCTTCCAATTGCCCTAATGTATATGCGAATGAGACGTTGTCAGAAAAATAACCTCAGTCCTTTTGAAATTCTCTTTGCAGGTCCTCCAAACACGGGGATGGGACCCCCAGATAGTTCTGGGAAAGATCTAACCACATGTGATGATAACATGATTAATTACTGCATTTCTCTAGCAGATCAGTTGAAAGCCTTTAGACAACAGGCCCAAGGAGGCCAACCAGCACCAGCTACTAAACCACTGCATGATATACAACCAGGAGATTTTGTGTTTAGTAGGAATTTTAGGAGGAAAAACTGGCGATCCCACCGGGGCCATCCATCAGAGGATGCTGAGGCAGCATTAAGAACACGGAGGGAACCAGACGACATCATCAGCGACACTGGATCACAGATGCCTTGTGGGATGTGTATTAATTGTGGTGGAAGACAGAAAAGACAGCGACAATGAGGAGTTATTACTTAATCCAAGTTTTTATTGCACTAAGTAGTTGTATAATCATATTATGAAGGAATTTGAAGTTTCTAACTCTTTTGAAACTTTTTATTGTATGTGTTTTCATCTTTATTTTTATTCATCTTACTATAGAAATAATTATTTTAAGTTGTTTCAAGAGAAACAAAAGGGAGGAATTGTGGAATAAAATAATTATTTACAGTGTGTTTACTTTTATTAGAAGTTTATTTAATATTAATCTTGCAATGTTTAATCAGTTTATTATGTCTCACTCAGTCTTACAGAGTCATTGTTTCTCTTTTTAGCCTTCACAGTTTGCCTCAGTGTGTCAGAAGCTTAGCAACAGGCGATAAGTAAATAGTTGTCATACCTTGCGGAGTGACAGACCAGACCGACGACTCAGCGATTATTATTAGGCACAGAATATTCTGTCTGAAACCCATTTTTAACTGAAAGTTGCATTTTTCTCTGTGTGTGTATTAATCTGATTAGCTCCTTGGGAATGTTGGTGATGACACTGTGTCTGTGGGAGAAGGCCGGTATACAGTATATATAGAGAGGCGATTCCTTTGTCTAGTTAGATCTCTTCGGAGTTCTCCATCTGCGCAGATGTGAAATAAAGCTGTGTTTTGTTCTTTCTCTTTAACAAGGTTTGGACTTTGTTAATTTTTCTCGCTCCACATTTCCTCAAAATTTATAAGGTTAGGGTTAGGTGTAGGAAAAACGAACAGAAGTCAATACAAAATCCTCAGTTTGCACAAAAGTACAAGGATGTTTATTTGCACATTAAATTAATATGTTTTAAATGGGAAAAAAAACAACCAGCTTTGACGTGGCTTCTCATTTTAAAACGTAGAACAACCAAGCATTCAGTGAATCACATTATTATGTTACCTGTTTGTAAGGGAGAGGCTGCCGCCGCCAGTGTCAGCTTGCGATGCCGAGTGTAAGGTTTCTTCAGCAAAGAGAGGAGAAGAAGTGATCTTCACGTTTGCAGGTAAGTTTTCTACATTTAAAACAAAGTATTTAGCTTGATTTATTTTGTGTGGAAAAGTTGACATCCTCCACATGAACGGAGTTGTTTCCAACCCTTAAACAGAAATAACATGCTGATTAAAATCCCTTTAAATATACTGTCAATATGGTTTTTACATACTTGTTCATTCAAATTCAAAAATACTTAATTGATTCCAAAAGGAAATTACATGTTTTTTGTAACTAATATTAATTCAAATTCTTCAAAGAGTTATTGTAGACAGTGATGACTTTTGGCAGGAAAGATTTCTTGTAGCGGTCTGCATTGCAGCAAATTTGAAGAAGCCTCTGACTGAAGACACTCTATTTTCCCAAAGCAATCTCATGAAGAGGATAGTTTAGAGTGAAACAGATAAAGAGTGAAAAAATCGATCTGCTTCAGCTCCTTCCAGTGCTGCTATTGCCATCTGAAGAAATGGTCACAAAGTGGGCATGAGCTGGTCAAAAACAGCCAATCAGAACCAGAAGGAGGGTCAAAGTGCTGTCAATCAAGCTCCTGTACACTGCTTAGTGTATTAATGGAGGAGGAACAACTTACAGTTTCAGGAAAAACTGTTATCTGCCATGCTAACTAGCTTTAGCATTCCTGGCAGACTCTGTCTAGCAGGAATAAGCCGTAGTATATACAAGAGTGTGTTAGAACAAAAAAGGAGTAAATTGCCATTAAAAAGCTAAAAAAATATTAACTTAATCTCAAAAAATTTGTAGAAAAAAACTTTAACATTTCTGAGTTTCAAAAGTCTAAAACAAATTAGAAAAACTCTGAAATTTTCAGATTAACCTAAAAAAAATCTTTAAAAACCCCCAAAAGCAACAGCAAAAAAAAACGTTGACAATTTCTGGGTTTGAAATGTCTAAAACAGGGGTCACCGACCTTTTTCAGACTGGGAGCTACTTCACTGGTCCAGAGTAACACGAAGGGCTACTTATTGATACAGACATAAATGTTCTTGGCTCAGCCTTTATAACAATAATATATATACTGTATGTATATATGATTACATGCTGCCTGATCATATTAATGTTAGGGACTACTCACAGTAGTTATCAGTAATAATTTACCATGGCAGATATGGTTAATTGCTATATTGTGATCAGAAGTTCTTGGTTCAGAGTTTTAAGTTTGATTCTCATTTGGAGATTTTCTGTGTGATGATAAATTTCCCACCAGTGACTGAGAGCCTGGATTGGTGCTGCAGCTGCATGGCTGGACAAACTGAGTACCTTGAGATTTTCCTTTGAATAAAAAAAGAAAAGAATAGTTCTTGTTTTATTATCTAACCCTCTTTACTATTAACAAAATTGTGGAGAAAAAAAGATATTTTGTGTCCAAAGATATTGTACACACAGCTGTGTAGAGTCTGTGGGGGTGAGGTGGGGCACAAAGCCTAAATCTGATTGGTCAGTTTGCTTTTGTTTATTTCACGGGTTGGCGTTTTTCTGTAAGCTAAACATGAATGAGTGGAGTTTGAACCTCCCGTAGTTCTAAGATCCCGCCTGAGCTTCTTACAGTGTGCGGTTCTGGCGGGTCGCCGGTTTATTTGCTTTTTTGAGGTTTCGCCAACTGAATAAGTGACGGGTCACCCGCTGGCCGACACCAGCAGATGCGCTGGGGGAAACCCTGGATATATGTATAAACATCAATGACTCCTGGATTTCTGGGCTTCTCACCCTTTCTCTAAGGGAGCCCAGAGACCCTGCGGAGAAAACCCCTCCAGGATAACAAGGCAGTTCCCAGGAGGGGCACTCTCCAGTACCCCCTCCAAGGACTTAAAAAGGCTGGGTAAACAGTCAGAACCCGACCCAAACCCGTAGGTAGAGGGAGAGGCTGTCCTCTTGTTCACCCCAACGCACCAAGACGGGAGGTAACAAGTCAGCCCACTCCTGCCCAGCGCCTCTCACAAGGGGCAACTCCAGGGTGGGAAAACATCCAACCCGAAGAGTTTTTGCGGCGCTAGTGGCTCGTATTTTTCTGACAGCAGGCAGACAGGAAGGAGGGCGAGGAGAGGGGGCAAAGGTCGTCGAACCCGCGACGTCCGTTTCGAGGACTAATGCCTCCAAACGTGGTGCGTGCTAACCCCCTGCGCCACCACAGCACGCCCCGAGTCCGACTATTTCTAGCCGGAACACATCAGTTCTTTTCGGGCTGAGCCCAGCCGGGCTCTGTGGGTTAAAGCCCGGCCACCAGGGGCTCCCCAACGTGCCCCACCCCCAGGCCTGGCTCCAGGGTGGGACCTCATGTACGGGCGAGCAGAACCACTGTTTCCAATGGTCGTTTTCATCATAAGGGATCTTTGGACTGCACTTGGTCTGGTTCCTCACCTTGGACCTGTCTGCATTGGGTGGCCCTACCAGAGGCATGAAGCCCCGACAGCAAGACTCCTAGGATCACTGGGACACTCAAACCCCCCCACCACGATAAGGTGGCAGCCCATGGAGGGGATGTGTAAATGTGTGTGTGTGTGTGTGGGTGTGTGTGTGGGTGTGGGTGTGTGTGTGTGTGTGTGTGTGGGTGTGCGTGTGTGTGTGCGTGTGTGTGCGCGTGGGTGTTTGTGTGTAGGTGTGTGTGTGTATGTGTGTGTGCGCGTGCGTGTGTGTGTGTGTGTGTTTGTGTGTGTGCGCGTGCGTGTGTGTGTGTGGGTGTGTGGGTGTGTGTGTGTGTGTGTGTGTGTGTAAATATGAAGTAACCTGTAAATTATGTAAGACAGAGAGAAAATGAGAGAGAGAGGAAGAAAGTTGTTTTTTAAGATGAGGAAACGAACTCAATGTGGTGGGAAGCAAATTCTGACCTTGGGTCCAGTTGTGAGGTGAAATGTATCTTTGTAGTTTTAAAAAAAAGATTTTTAGGCTCTAATAAAGTTTTTTAGGCCGTTATTTAACAGGCTGAACAGGAAATTGGGAGGAGAGAGAAGGAAATGACATGCAGCAGATTCCCCAGGACTGGGAATTAAACCCAGGTTGACAAACAAAACCTAGAAGTAACGTCCTAAACAAAACATAATTTACAGTTTTACTATAAATCCAGTTAAAAAAATAACTGAATTATTCATTTCTTAGCCCCTTTTCCTTCTCTTTTATACAAACAGACAGAACATAAGCTCAACAACACAAAAGCTTCATATTTATTACAAAATATTCATCTAAGAATCGATTTCTTCCTGTAGTGGAAATGATTTCTGATTAAGTTCTCTGTTTTCATACTTTCATGGATTGTTCTTCTTTTTACCTTTTCTACAGCTTTTCATGTTAAATTGCACTTTTTTGTTAAGTTTCTAATATTATCTTGAATCTGTATTTCTAAATAAAGACTAACTGAAAGATCCCACAGTAACTTTTATTTTTGATAAAACCTGTTTTTTTCTTATAACAAACAAACCAGATAAAACAAGTTTGGGCTTCTTCAGGGTCCGGAGTATTAAATTATGATTACAATTATCATCTATTACTATGTACAGATTAAACTCTAATCTTCATTTAACATCCTGGAACCTGAAGAAGTCCAAACCTGTTAAATCAGCTTTTTTATGTTTGGTATAAAAAGAAAAACAGGATTTATCAAAGAAAAACAGGTGAATGGACTGAACTTGTGTCGTGCCTTGCTAGTCATGTTGACCACTCAAAGCGCTTCACACTACAGTCACATTCACACCAACATGCAGGTCTGAGGGCAACTTGCCGCTAAGTGCCCCGCCCCGGGGCAGCTCAACATGTGGCTGAGGAAGCTGGAATCGAACTTACAACCTTCTGGTCACAAGACGACCACTCTACCCACTGAGCCACAGTCGCACTAAAACAGCCACTGCGTGATCCTTTTGCTAGTCTTCTTTAAAATACAGGTTTAAACAGTTTAATGAGCTACAATTCAGTGCAATTTAATATAAAAAGTGAGTAGAAAAGATAAACTAAAGGACAAACCATAAAAGCACAAATACAGTGAAAATAAACAGAAATCATTACTATTAAAAGAAGACATTTTAATTCTTAAATCAATTCGTTGCTATAAAAATTGAGCCCAGTGTTGTTGCGGCGCTAAAGCAGCGAAGGGAAAAGGGCTAACGTACGGCTAATTCAATTAATTTTAAAGTTTAACAATAAAGCTGCACATGTGTTTGGGGTTTCTTCAAATCTTTGGGGGCAATTTGCAGTGACCAACTGACCTGACCGACATGTTTTAGGAGATGTGGGGGGAAACCGGAGCACCCGGAGAAAACCCACGCAAACACGGGGAGAACATGCAAACTCCACACAGATGGTGTCTGTGAAGACGCAGCGCTAACCGCTGCACCACCGTGCTGCCCACGTTTTTTCCAATTGGGTTGGGAAGGGATCTATTTTCTAGTTTGTCAATGGGGGGAAAACTTTTTAAATTTGGTCTTGACGGAGCGTGGCATGGCGCCCCGTTCACAGAGGCTACATCCTCCATGCGTTTGATTCCAGTCCTCGGTTCGTCTCCTGCACGTCTTTCTCCTTCTCTAAATATCAAAATCAAGAACTTTAGACATGATCTTGATTGTCTTTACTCGTTTGTTTCTTTTTGGGCTTCTTACATCGCAGAAAGTTTCGTACCTTCTTCCAAAATGAAATTTTCTTTTCACCATCTGGATTGTCCAAATCCTCCAGGATGGTTTCTCCAGCAACCTCGGTCTCTTCTGAGGATTCTGGATCAGTGGAAGAACCTGGTAAAGGTTCTCCTGCGAGATCCTCCTCTGAAGAAACCTCTTGATTTAGGACTTTAACTTGGTTCTGTGAATCATCTTCTTCTTTCTCTTGGGAAACCGTGATGGGTTGTTGTTGGAAACCTTCTTCCTCGGCTCTGAGACTGTCGGCCAGCAGTAGATCGTCTCTTTCTCTTTGTAAATCATTGTTGTAAATCTTCTGTTCGTATGTCTCAACCTGCTGCTGTATGTCCATAATGTCTCTTTCATATCTACATTTTAGCTCCTCGTAGAGAGTGTGAATCTGGTCCAGTTCATGCAGCATTTGCTTCTCTCTCTTTTGCCGAATTGAGATTTCTCCTGACATTTTGTGGAGGAGCTCCTCCTTCTCAGCTCTCATATTGTCTAGAAGCTTCTTGTCCTCCTCTGTTTTCTCCAGGTGAGATTTTCTCTCCTGCTCTACCTGATGCTGGTATGTCTCGATTTCTCCTGACATTTTTAGGAGGAGCTCCTCCTTCTCAGCTCTCATATTGTCTAGAAGCTTCTTGTTCTCCTCTGTTTTCTTCAGGTGAGCTGTTCTCTCCTGCTCTACCTGATGCTGAAGTTTTTCAACTTGGTGTTTCAGCGCAGAATGTTTTCTCTCTTGGATAAGCTTTTCTTTCTTTTCTTTCTTTGAAAGAGCAGCTTCCTCCTGCTTTACCTTCTGTTCGTATGTCTCAACCTGCTGCTGTATGTCCATAATGTCTCTTTCATATCTACATTTTAGCTCCTCGTAGAGAGCGTGAATCTGGTCCAGCTCATGCAGCATTTGCTTCTCCCTCTTTTGCCGAATTGAGATTTCTCCTGACATTTTGTGGAGGAGCTCCTCCTTCTCAGCTCTCATATTGTCTAGAAGCTTCTTGTCCTCCTCTGTTTTCTCCAGGTGAGCTTTTCTCTCCTGCTCTACCTGATGCTGGTATGTCTCGATTTCTCCTGACATTTTTTGGAGGAGCTCCTCCTTTTCAGCTCTCAGCTTGTTGATGAGCTGCAGATTCTCGTTGTCTCTTTCTATGTTGGCATCTGTCGCATGTCTCACTTCCTCCTGATATCTATCCATGTCTTGCTTCAATCCAGAAACATCCCTTTCGTATTTACAATTGAGCTCATTGTATGAACATTTGAGCTGAGTTAATTCCTCCTGCAGAAGTTTCTCGCTGCCTTGCAGGAATGTGATCTTTTGGGACATTTCTTGATACATTTCATCCTTTTCAGCTCTCAAGTTCTCCAACAGCCGTTGTTCCTCACTGAGCCTGGCTTCATCATACTTTTGTGTCTCGGCCTCCTGCCTCAGCAGAGCATCATCTGCTTCATACTGGGAACGCAGCTCCTCGTATGAAGTCTGGAGTTGGTTCAGTTCTTCTTGGAGGGCCAGACTTTTCTTTCTCTCAGCTTGTATTTCAGCTACAAACGCTTCCCGGCTGAGGAGGTGGGCCACCTTTAACTCCTCAAAGTCTTCTTGCAAGTTCTTCTTCTTCATGTACTTCACATCGTTGTGAACCTTAGAAGCAATGACCGCAGCGTTAAGGACTGCTGGATCGCTGAACTTCTCTAGTCTCTCAAGTTCCCTCTTTGCCTCCTTGGCCTGGTTGATCAATGTTTCTTTGAGAGCTTTCTGCTTCTTTAACTGGAGTTTCGTCTCTTCCAGCTCGGCCTCCAGGTGGGCCAGTTTCTGGTTGTCTTCAACCCTCCCGGCTCTCTCCATTTCCAGGGCGTAGCTGAGTTCTTGGACTTCCCCATGAAAGATTCTCGGGTGTGCAGGAGGGAACCTGCCTTGGGGGTTTTGCTGGCCTCCCCTTCTCGCGTGGGGTCCCATCGTTCCACTGCGGTATCTCGGCGTATAATGAGACATTTTCTCCTAAATACAATCACTAAAGTTGTCGATCGGTAAACTACCTTAAAGAGCTTTGCGCACGTCTGAACTGGTCAGTGATATTGCAAGCAATGAAAAATATGCAGAATTGTGTTGCATACAATTCTGCAGTTGATGACATCACAGACTGCACCGCCAGTGACATCACAGAGTCTTCCTTTGCTGGTGGTGTGACATCATTCCACCACCAAATATCTCACTCTTTATTCTTGTTTACATTCAAAATAGTCCATGATTCACTCGTTTTTATCCCAAATATCAGGGCATCAAACTCATTTCCATTTTGGGCCAAAATCTGAATGTTCATACAGGCCTGTTGCGCCAGATCGTACTGATAAAAACCAATTCAGTTGTTAAAATATCAATATATAGGTGTTTCAGCATTCAGTAATTCTTAAAACAACATAATATTGAACATCTTTTCACACTAATCAGTCCATCCAGGATTGTTTTTGTGGTTTTCTGCAATCATCACAGATTTTGTGGTGCTAATTTAGAAATATTTGTAAGGAATTTTTACGATATTTGAGCTAATACATGATGTTAAATGTTTTCTTTTATTAATCACTCTATCGGTCATGCACTATAACTTGACATCAAGCAAGGCTGAGACAGCGGTCACCAAATGTTTTTGGCCAATTTTGAGAAAAAGTTTTGATAAACTCAGAAAAAATGTGGGGATCTGTTGATTTTTGTGGTTATTTATTTATAACTACATGAAAAAGTAAAAGATAAAAACTATAACTATTGATTTCTAAATCTTGTTGAAAGTTGGGTCGGATTGATTAAGCCTTGTTTTTATTATCAGGCTTAAGACTCAAACATTGTAAATAAGCAATAGTTGTACTAGTATTGTTGTGTCTTGTTTATTGTTGTCATAGCAACTGCATACCAAGATGGCTGTCAGTTAAAATAAAGAAAGTTGTAATCTATATTTTCAGTTTGTTTTCATTAGCTTTTTAAAGGTACAATGTCGTTCTTATTATATATAGTTTTTCTCCATTAATTTCCGTTTGTAATTATATCAGCAGAAATGTTTCAGTGTTTATTTTGTTTCAGTGTTTATTTTGTTTCAGTGTTTGTTATTTTGTTTCAGTGTTTGTTTGTTGTTTTGTTATTTTGCTAACAGCAGACGATGCTAGCCCATATGTGAATGTAGCATTACATTATGTATTGTAGCTGCAGACAGAACAGCTTGTGTACATCAATCGGACCAGAGACCGCTCCAAAATCAGGAAGTGAACTACAGTGCAAGGCATTCTGGGTAAATACAATCAAAACAAATTTGCTAGCCTAGCGCTAGCAGGAGAAATGGCTTATAGCTTTGAGCAAAAGCCAAAAAGAAAATCTACAACCGCTAAAATCTGAGGCCTCCATTTTGTTTACATTATGACGGACGTGAAAACAACCAATGCCCTCCTTTTAAGCTACCTACATGTAGGTAGGTTACCTACATGTAACCTACCTACAGTCATGGCCAAAAGTATTGAGAATGACACAAATATTATATTTTCACATGATCTGCTGCCCTCTGGTTTCCATGTGTGTATGTCAGATGTTGTCATCACATACAGAAATACAATTGCAATCATATTATGAGTAACAAAAGCTTTTAATGACAGTTAGAATAAGTTAATGCAGCAAGTCAATATTTGCAGTGCTGACCCCTCTTTTTCAGGAGCTCTGCAATTCTCCCTGGCATGCTCTCAATTTCTGGACCAAATCCTGACTGATAGCAGTCCATTCTTGCACAATCAATGCTTGCATTTTGTCAGAATTCCTAGGTTTTCGTTTGTCCACCCGTCTCTTGATGATTGACCACAAGTTTTCAATGGGATTAAGATCAGGGGAGTTTCCAGGCCATGGACCCAAAATCTCTATGTTTTGTTCCCTGAGCCAGTTAGATATCACCTTTGCTTTATGGCAAGGTGCTCCATCATGCTGGAAAAGGCATTATTCATCACCAAACTGCTCTTGGACAGTTGGGAGAAGTTGCTCTCGGAGGACATTCTGGTACCATTCTTTATTCATGGCTGTGTTTTTAGGTAAGACTGTGAGAGAGCCGACTCCCTTGGCTGAGAAGCAACCCCACACATGAATGGTTTCAGGATGCTTTACAGTTGGCATGAGACAAGACTGGTGGTAGCGCTCACCTCGTCTTCTCCGAACAAGCTGTTTTCCAGATGTCCCAAACAATCGGAAAGGGGATTCATCAGAGAAAATGACTTTACCCCAGTCCTCAGCAGTCCACTCCCTGTACCTTTTGCAGAATATCAGTCTGTCCCTGATGTTTTTCCTGGAGAGAAGTGGCTTCTTTGCTGCCCTCCTTGAGACCAGGCCTTGCTCCAAGAGTCTCCGCCTCACAGTGCGTGCAGATGCACTCACACCTGCCTGCTGCCATTCCTGAGCAAGCTCTGCACTGCTGGTAGCCCGATCCCGCAGCTGAAACACTTTTAAGAGACGGTCCTGGCGCTTGCTGGTCTTTCTTGGGCACCCTGGAGCCTTTTTGGCAACAATGGATCCTCTCTCCTTGAAGTTCTTGATGATGCGATAGATTGTTGACTGAGGTGCAATCTTTATAGCTGCGATTTTCTTTCCTGTTAGGCCATTTTTGTGCAGTGCAATGATGACTGCACGTGTTTCTTTCGAGGTAACCATGGTTCACAGAAGAGAAACAATGATGCCAAGCACCAGCCTCTTTTTAAAGTGTCCAGTGGTGTCATTCTTACTTAATCATGACAGATTGATCTCCAGCCCTGTCCTCATCACCACCCACACCTGTGTTAATGGAGCAATCACTGAAACAATGTTAGCTGGTCCTTTTAAGGCAGGGCTGCAATGAAGTTGAAATGTGTTTTGGGGGATAAAGTTCATTTTCTAGGCAAATATTGACTTTGCAATTAATTGCTGTTACGCTGATCACTCTTTATAACATTCTGGAGTATATGCAAATTGCCGTTATAAAAACTGAAGCAGTAGACTTTGTAAATATTAACATTTGAATCATTCTCAAAACATTTGGCCATGACTGTACACATGTTCGCTTCTATTTAGTTGATTTCACTTTAAAAATGGTCACAGGATGCTACGCGGTTGGCCGCATTAAACGGACAAGGATAGAAACCTAAGATGTAATTTTATTTTCTGACTTTTAATGAGGAAAGATGCTACGGCGATGGATAGCAGCCGTTAATCATAACGACTGGCAGCTGTTAATAATCATGACTGTCAGCCGTCGGTGTAATCACGAATTTGCAGGGAAAGTAAAACGACTAACGTTGATATACTTTATAAGTAAGTATGATTAGAAAGACATCAAATATTGCTTTATGGAGAAGGTACGTGTCTAACCGTTAGTAACCATGGAGACAGTGCCGCACCGTCATGTAGCCTAGCATGTATGGAAAAAAACTTATTAGCATCTCGTCTTTTGTACGTTTTTAATGCTGCTCCAGTGTAAGGGGAAACATCGTTTATGACACATTGATATAAATCATGTGATGTGAATTAAATAAAGTCGGTAATTTGTTCAACACGTCAGGTGAGAGGAGGTAAGGGTCGGTTTCTAAGCTAGCTATTTAATATAATATAAATATATAATATTTAATACTGCCGTCTATGAGTCCTAACATGGTGTGTTGCATTCACAGACAAATTGGCTCGACTCGAACTAGAAGAAGCCACGAATAAACTGGCAAAAACAAGTTTGGAAAACAATTTCAGTCGTTGTGTTCAAAACTCCCGTCCTTCACTTCCGACGTCCATCATGGCGCCTTGCAAAGGGTCAACACCATAAAGACTCTTTGTTCTCCAAAGTTAAAACAGTTTATAATGATTAGGCAACCCTTGATCTAACTATTTGACACTAATCTGTTATTTGTAAAGACATTTTAGGCTAAATTGTACATGTTTGAACATGAGGCTTTAAGCTGTTTTTGTTTTGTTTTTCCTCAGGTGGTGTATTACATCTTTGCCATGGTGGGGATGGAGTTGTTCAAAAACAAAGTGAAGTTCTACGAAGACATCAGTAACCCTGAGAAGGCATACTGTGGAAACTTGTTACTGAAAGGCAGCACGTTTGCACAACTCAACTACTGCAAAAATAATTTCAATAATGTGGTTTCCTCCTTTATCCTGCTGTTGGAGCTCACTGTTGTCAACCAATGGCAAGATATCCTTTACAAAGTGCTGCCTGCAGGGCTTTCCCTCACTTTTTACAAGAAAATATTTCAATTATCTTTAGTTTAGATTTCATATTTAAATCCATATTCTTTCCTTAATCCGATCCCACTGCTGGGCACCGGATTTGCCACAGTCACTCATAAATCAGCCCTGATCTTCTTTGTCCTCTTCCACGTCATGGTTGTGATCATCATCATCAAGTATGACCAGTTCTTACCAATCCTACTCGTCCGCATCATCTCCAGCAACAAAAACAAATAATTTTCATGTCTGAACACAGTTACTGAAATTAGTGTTGGTCAATGTAGGCAACAACACCTGGTGTTATTACCAAAGAGTAACGCTAAGTGTTGATTATAGGGAGACCATGTAAAAACTCAAGTTTTCCACAACTTCACCCATTAGTCAAATTCACTAATTAATTTTTAGAATGCAATTCAACATTACAATCAGCATTCTAGCTATTTGAAGTGTGCTGTTATAAAACTAAAAACTTTTGATTGCAAATTTCTGGTTTTACAACACATTTGATTCAAGGTTTTTTAAATTTGATGCCTCAGTAGTCGGTGAAAGTAAGAATTAGTATCGACTTTTGAATTCTCACAATATTACGGTAGTTTTGTTTATCTTCATATGTTATTTGCAAACACTTGAACAGTTTTGAATTATTCCAGTAAATCAGATTTACAGAGTGGGTCGAATAATTCCATAATATAGATGATACAAATAAAGTTTAACTGGATGTAGACCGAATTGCTTTCTGGATTTCTGTTGCAGCACATATAGAGGTGAACAATGCCATATTTACACAAAGTAAAACTGTTTATCATCAGCATACAGGGAGATTTATTGTAGTCAGTGCCACCGATTGGGAAAACTTGCATCAGAAATCATCACTTTACTGAATTGTACAAGAAAAAAAACCCTGCCATATAATTTTAAACCCAAATTCATTGGTTATCAGATTATTGGTAATTAAGCAAACTCTAAATGTTTCAGTTTATTCTGAATTTAAGTGTTGTAATTTCTGTCCTATTTTTTTGTAATGCAATTTACACTAAAACACATCCCTACGTATCTATTTTGTCTCCCTAGTACTTTGTATTTTAAGCATGTTTCACTCTCTGTTTTTCAGTATCTTTGTGGCGTTTGTTCTCGAGGCGTTCTTTGTGGAGTACTCTGTGGGTAAAGGTGATCTGCAAACATCTCTGGAGAGGAAGATTGAGGAACTGGAGCTCGCCGTGGCACAGTAATGTTATCTTGGTCTTAGTATGCTAGCGTGATTTGTACATAACACTGAAGGAGGCTTTTGGTTTTATCTGTATCACTGGATTATGGGATTGTGATTTATTCTGCACACTCTTTGCAGATTACTTGTGTTGAGGATGAGGGTGGGAGAGCTGTATGTGACTGAGTAACTGATATGTTTCTGCTGAGTTGTGCTTTTATATCTTTATCTTTTCACCAGGGAGAAACTAGAGGACAATTTGGTCAACGCCATGGAAACCACTGACAACGACTTAGGATCTGGGGAGTCACCCACAGCAAACCTGCCTTCGCTACTATTTAAAGTTTCTTCCAAAAGTAAGTTTACAAAACAGTATTACTTTTCAATGAGTTTCGATCTTTTCTACTTTTGAAGGTTTGCTGGTCTTCGGCTGTGCAGCATCTGATTCATCCATTGTTTGTTAGAAGAAGAATAAAAATGCCTTGATATTTTTGAAGGGGACTTTCTGAAAGAGCAGTTTTTAAAGAGACAAAGACATAATTTCAAGGCGTTGAATATCTAAGTTAAATTTCTTAAGTAATATTTCATATATATAGCATTTTCATAACAACTGAAGCTGAAAACAGGTTCAGTCGTTTACATAGCAACTGAAACTAAAATTGCACTATCAATGTAAAATTGATAGTGCAATTTTATAAAACAATGTGCCTGGAAAATAAACAATAGTGCTCTTTTAACGGTACCTAGATTACAATGTCATCCTATCCGCTAATTTACTATGTGCCCACGTTTATGTATGTTTGTTTTGTTTTTTCAGGAGACTGAAAAGCTTGTTGACCAGTGGATTGTTTTATTATCTTGCAGGATACCGGACGGTGGACGCGTTGTTGCAGCGGATGTTCGAGGCGGACCTCGACCCAGAGGATTTTGCTGAGAACGACATTCCTGAAGACCTGGCTGGGAACTTTGCAAATCCAACATTTGGAGTAGCATAGACAATTCAGCACAACTTCATAGCATATACATATGAAAAAAGAGAAATTGTATCATTAGACATTTTACATGTTGAAATGCGATGCTTAACCAGTGCAATGCATCAACTGTTTGATTGCATCATGACCCGAGTTTTATTTTTATACTTGAATACAAAAGCAAAATGTGTAGAATGAAAACAAATTTGTATTTTCGCATAAAAGCATGTTTACATTGATGTCTTGTGTGTTGAAATATTTGAGGGGAAAAAAAACAAAACATTGTAACTTTTTTTTCAGATGAAACGAGCAAACTTCTTGCATTTTTATTTGCACTGAAAAAGCAAACGGCATGTTGTATTTATTTTCTATACCAACAGGTTCATCTCAGTAAATGGCATTATCACCAAACTCTACGTTTGAAGAATTTCTAATTTTGTTTTGGCATTTATTTGAATGGTTGTGGCAAATTAAACATCACAATTCAGTTTTATTATATAAGACTAATAAATAGAAGATTTTTAATACAGCAATTTTACATTGCGGCCACAACATAATCAATTGGGAGATTGATGGAAAAGCTAAGTGGAAGGAAAAAATGTGATGGAAATATTTCCATCCTGACTGGCATCACTTACTGTTAAACTGCTACAGCAGCCCCAAGTGGACATAAGACCAAACTGCAGCTCTTACTGCTTCTTTCTCCATGCATGTTTTCGCAGTACATCTCCACAGAAAGCCTTGCGAATCAAAAATTACGGTTTCTCACATTTTAATTGTCTGTTCAAAACTAATTATTTAGGATTATTTGTTGAATAGCAATTTTTTATTTCACACAAGTAGGAAAATGCACCATTCCTGGATATAGTGCAATACCAGGATGATGCATGGAGTGGATAGAGCAAGCCCTTATTCCAGCTCTCTGCTTCAAAAATCAATTTAATATACAGTCTCCAAGTGGAGATATATCAGATATTAAACTGATTTTTTTTTTCTTTCGAAAATTTTTATTGTTACTGTAAGCATTAAAAATCCATTACATTTTTGCAATTATACAGAACCTTTCAACATGTTTTCAAATTCATCAATTTATACTAAAAGGAGCTAAGAACAAGGGTATAAAACATAAAATCTCTGTGTGTTAAAAGTTGAGCAGGACCGGGGTGACTCCTTCCAAAGTCCGGGGCCGTCCCGTCCTTCCAGACAGCGCTTGGTGCTCAGAGGGGAAACCTGCCCTGAAGCTCCTTCCCTCCTGCCTCACCCGGAGAGCCAGGCCGCCGCTGCTTGGACCTCTTTTCGTGGAGCGCCGGCTCCTTCGTCCACGGAGGCGCAGGCGATTCTTCTTGGTGGCTGTGTCCTTGGCGCGCCACCTGCAGCCCGTGATGTTTTCCTTTTTGCTGCCGCCATCCGGATCACAGCCACGGGGGGCATCTGCCTGCGCCTGCTCACCAGCAAGTTTCTGGAGGTCCAAATGGCGTCTTTGATGGTGGCGAGGGTGAGCCACATCTCAGCAAAGTCTTTTTTAGCCATTTTCTGCTGGCTCACCCCGTACAGCACTAGCTGTGCATGAAGGACCTCCCTTGCTGGCAAGTGTGGGAATTGCAAGGAGCCGGCCTTCGCCCACAGGTCCACAGCAGCGCTGCACTCCCACAGCATCAGATATTAAACTGATAAGAACAGAAACTAAACACTGATCTGAGCCAAAAGGCCGAGAAGCGATGCCACATAACTGCAGAGGAAACCGGGTCATTCTGATTGGCCTCACTTTAACTCACGGTTCCAAAACTTTGCTATTATAAAAAGGAGGAAGAAGACAAGCCTTATGAAATCCTACCCCATGTCTCATCCATGTCCCACAATTAAAATTTTTACTCATGTCACAATTTCAACAACAAATTTGTTGTTTGTATTTACTCAACAATAAACTGCACAGTCAATATTTTAAATGTTCAGTCTAAATAATTTGAACTGAATATTCGAATGTTCAGCTGAAAGAGGCAGGAGAATTTTTCTAAATTAATTAAAAATCAAAAATACTTTAATTATCCCAAAGGGAAATTAAATGTTGTTGTAGCTCATGAAAGAATATTTATTGCAAAGTTAGATTGAAATCAAGTCTAGTTTAAAATTTAAAAGGGTGTGTCTGTAGGTTAGCGGAGTTGTGTGTTGTTTCTCTACCATTGGCACATTGAGCAGCATGTACATGAGCCTGACTGTCAGCGCTAAAACCTTCCTAATGGCTCTGATTGTTTTTGACTGAGAGCGGTGCTTTTTTGCAGTCTCCAGTAGCAGTACTAGGTGGAAATCTACCTCAATCTTTCCACAGATTATCTATCTCATATCTTGCCACAACATTATAACAGCTTTAAGAATCTCTGCTGTTTCTTAGCTATAATTTATCATTTCACATGTTTAGGAAAGTGCACCATTCCTGGAAATACTGCAATACCAGGATGATGCGTGGAGTGGACAGAGCAAGCCCTTATTCCATCTCCCTGCTTCAAAAATCAATTTAATATACAGTCTCCAAGTGAAGACATATCAGATATTAAACTGATAAGAACAGAAACTAAACACTGATCTTAGCCAAAAGGCCGAGAAGCGATACCACATAACTGCAGAGGAAACCGGGTCATTCTGATTGGCCTCACTTTAACTCACGGTTCCAAAACTGTTTTTATACTGTTTTATAAGTCATAATACCAACATTCACTATATAAAATTACAATTACTAACATTTGTTGTTCCTAATCAAGAAATTAACGCAAGTAAATTACATCAAGCTAAAAAGAAAAACGATAGTCAAGATAATTTGTTTATTTCTAGTCACGCGGTTCACTGAAGTCCAATAGGAAGCTGAGAAGCGATAACAATTAACGATTAATGATCACATCACTCGTAAAAATGCATATATTCATCTGACAGAAATATATACATGTACAGTTATTTTCTTGTATATTCGAAACAACATAAAAAGTTATTAGGTTAAGAAAAGTTTTGTTTTGACGGGGCAGATTTATAGCAACTGCTACAGCAGCCTCTAGTGGACATGAGACCAAACTGCAGCTGCTTCACTCCACGCAAATTAAACACTTATAACGTAACAAACATATATAGGCTATTTGAGTTAAATAACCGAGGCCTGCACACCACCAGTTAGCAACATTTAATGATCTTTCAGTCTGTCCACAGTACACTTAATAAATAAACCACTTAAAACGCAGAAACCACAAACTAAAGTAAGTGATAACATGAAAACAACCCAAAACTTTTTAAGTATAACTAATAAGCATCTGGAAATGCCTTGTGTAAAAAGAAAAACAATAACCGTGCAACCAACAGTAGTGATATGTTAGTGGCAAATGAAACCTCAATTTACTTAGTTTTTATAGAAAAAAAGAAAATCTTTGTCTTACTTTCTCCCGAACTGGTCCTGTTAGAAACGTAGGAAGAACCTAAACTGAGGTGATGGTACTATTCTGCAAAGCTAAATGTGAAAATGTGAAATATCCCAAAAATCCTTAAAATATTTTAACTTGTTTACACTTCGTCCTGCTAATGTTTGATTTAAAACAGTATTAGTGATTCTGAAACTCTTCAGTTTTTTCATACAACTTGTGCTGTGTAACTGCAGAGTTTAACACTCATTGTAATAAGTGAAAAAGCTTTACAAAATTCTGAATATGAGTAGAACAGTAAATATGTTCTCTAGCAACTAGAATCTAGAAGCAGCATCTCAATTTTAATGAAGTTTTTCATTTGTTTACTATGAAATCCTGTCTGTAGCGTGTCTGAGATTAAACAGTGTTGTGCTGATTCAGTTTCATCAGTAAATATGTTGCAATAATTCAGTTTCGCCTCTTCATCCTGGTTTTAACATGTTCTGTTAATTTGCGCGCGCGGGGATTTTCAAACCAATGATCCTCCGCCTCTCATTGGAAGCCCGCTGAACGGCTCAGCCAATCACAGTCAAGGGACGCTACAGCTGAATTTACATGCACTGTGTATAATAACGGTCTCCCAGACCACAGCGCTTCACTCGATATTTAGATTGAGACAAGATGCCTGAACCCGCCAAGTCTGCGCCCAAGAAGGGCTCCAAGAAAGCCGTGACCAAGACGGCCGGCAAAGGAGGCAAGAAGAAGCGAAGGACAAGGAAGGAGAGCTACGCCATCTACGTGTATAAGGTGCTGAAGCAGGTCCACCCTGATACCGGGATCTCCTCCAAGGCCATGAGCATCATGAACTCTTTCGTCAATGACATTTTTGAGCGCATCGCCTCTGAGGCCTCTCGTCTGGCTCACTACAACAAGCGCTCCACCATCACCTCCAGGGAGATCCAGACCGCTGTGCGGCTCCTGCTGCCCGGCGAGCTGGCCAAGCACGCCGTGTCTGAGGGCACCAAGGCGGTCACCAAGTACACCAGCTCCAAGTAAACTCCGCTGTGGGAGTTCACTCAACCCAAAGGCTCTTTTAAGAGCCACCCACAATGTCTGAAGAGCGCTGGTCCTGATACTTTAATCTTCAAACTATTATATTAAGAAATTCAAAGAATGATCAAATTTAGAATCTGACAGATAAAAATAAAGCAATACTCTTATTTCACCTTTTTTATTAAATTATATATATTAGTCTGATGCCATTTTGCGGTGGTTTATCTTGAATCCTGTAGTACTTTAGGTGTTTCTGTGTTTTTGTAACATTCTGGAATAAATTTGATAGCTTAGAAATCCTTCCTGCCACATGCCATCTCACTGTACAATAAAAGCTAAATCATTGTTCTGCACTAATCAGTCCAATTTCGCACAACTGCACTGTGGCACACTTGCTGTACATATATTTACATATACATACTGTTTCTGCATCTTTGAATCCTTGCAAGGTCTGCTCTAAGCTGCTTTTTATATTGACAGCATGTTATATTTTATTTTTATTTTATCTTGTCTACATTGCTACTCAGTGGTGGATGTTGTGTGTCTTGTCTCTATGCTGCTGTAACTGCGAAATAATTTCCCTGCTGGGATGAATAAAGTTATTCTATTCTATTCTATAGTTAGCTTAACATTGTTCTGTTTTCTCCATCTGGAGACACAGACACTTCGAAAGAATGTACCTAAGGGAATTTAGTTTGTGTCTTTATGTGCAATTCATGTTACAACTTTTTTTTCAGAAATGATCTAGAATCCAGATTTATCTGCAGAAACCGATAGTGCTCTGATTATAAAGTTTGCTTGAACTGATTCCTGTGAAAATGGTACATAAACCAACTAAAAATCTTACAGAAACTGATTAAGAATTGAGTGAATTATTCAAATTTCTACCCTGGCAGTTCAGCTGTTGGCTCCTTTCTCCTGCTGGACCAAGTGGTACAATCGAGACGGTCCCAGTGGATCCAGGAACTGGGTGCAGGTGAGCGCTCTCAGAAAACCCTGGAGGAAGCCTTTGTGCTGAAGCTGTGTACATCGAAGCCGTTACTGTCGACGGCGAGATCCCAGCCATCAGAACAGGAGTAAGTCGTCCTCCAGCAGGACTTCCCAAACCTTTCCATGCCATGTTCCCGCTGGCAGCATTAGCTTCTGGCTGCAATAGACAAGGCTACAAAATATGGAAAAAAAACTTTTACAATGTTTTTTCTTTACTATTTAATAATTATTGCATCCATTTAGCACGAATGTTGCCCCATATTCTCTGATTTTAGTTTTTTGGGTTTTTTGCAGCAATGTTCTCCACTGCTGGACTTTCCTTCAGTCCATGTTTTCTTGACTGAAACTTTTCCATTTCGCTCTTGCTTTGATAATCAGCCAGTCAGAAAGAAGAGCCTGGCAGCTAACGTTTCAATAAGTTATTTTAGAATAAAATCTAAATATTTCTCTGGTGGACCACGGTGGGGAAAATCAGCTGTAACAGCAGCATAAAGCTACGAGTTTAAAATATATAAAGGAAAAAATTACATTTTTAATGACAATAATAATGTACTGTCAAAGATTATAATAGAAAAGTTTTATGCAGTTATAATAGAACAAGCACTTCAATTCAAGAGATGTGAAACTGAGTAGTAAGATTTTTTTAACTTATATTTTATAATTATGATAGAAAATAAGATTATATTTTATGATTACAAAATTAATGATCAAAACTTGAACTTTTTTATATTTGTATTTTTTTCCTCGTCTTTTCACCAATTTCCTTGCCCTCTGGTGGCTCATTTTGAAAAACTCCATACTAGAGGACAATTCATATTAAAATGATCACAGAACACATTCCCTTTACTTTCCTCTCAGTCACTGGAAGCCAAGATTACGCTTGTTTTTGGCTCCAATTTGAAATTTTAGGGAAATAATTTGCTGAACTTCAGTGGGGACAAAGCATGGACCTGTTTACTACTTATTACAGGATTTTATTGGTTAAACTGCTTTTGCAAATAGTAAAGTAACTTGTGCTAACTCAACATCAACTGTTCACTTTCAGCTACAGTCCCACCAAGGGGTTTGTTTGCTGCAATAGCGACCAGAACACTGGAACCTGCAGGAACTACAAAGTTCGCTTTGGATGCTGCTGCCAACAAGGTCAGTTGCGTATCATCGGCAAATTAAGCTTCTGGTCTTGACCACATTTTGCTTGAATCTTGTAGTTTTCCCTACATAATTACTAAAGTAAGCTTTGGACTTTCTGTGACATGCTTTGGGATTTGTTGGTGATTCCTTAATAAAATGTGCAGAGGTGAGAATATGTGCTTTTTTTCTAGGAATTATGGAATATAATTAAGGTGATGTATAACTTCAAAACAAATTTAATGAAAATTAACTGTGCAAGATATTTTATGTATGTTTAGTACACGTTTTATAAGTTGCTTTGAGAAAAAAGACTTCCTTGTTTTGCAATAAAAATTTCTTAGAATAATGATTTTGCTCATGAGTGAAATTTTTTCAAACATCCTTGAATGTAGTGATGTTACGTGATGTGCCGAGGCTTCGAGGCGTGTGTCGAGTAATGGAGGGGGCGTTTCCGTAAAGCGCGTATCGAGGCTTGCTTCATTTAGGGGAGGAGCCGAAAACGATGACGTCCGAAGCCTCGCTGCCTGGCTGTACCACGTGACTGCTTCGGGAAGTGGCTCAGAGTTTGGCGCGGGGTTTGACAGCTTTAGAAACCCCACAGGCTCCATTCAAAATGTGGGTTGTTGTAAGCGAGTTGCGGTCAGTTGAGAGAGTGGATAGAGTTTTGATAGTTTGGATAGCAGAGTTTGGATAGTGGTTATTTAGTTTGAGACAGTTAGTTTGGTGTTTGGAGAGTTTAGGAGAGAGATAGATAGATAGGAGATTTAGGAGCGCGAGGACAGGATAGGAGTAGGATGGAGCCGGTGAGAAAGAGGAGGATTTCCCCTATGTGGGAACATTTTGATTTGATAAGCCCTAACAAGGTAAGGTGAACTGAACATTTGCAGATGCATTAGGTTTGCTTATGAGGAACTGTATTTTTCACTGTTTCTTATTTTCTGTAAAGGTGAGGTGTTTATTGTGCTCCAAGGAGTTGGGGTACAATAATAACACCTCATCCATGTAGTGTCAAAAAAGAGAAATCGTTTGAAACCAAAAACTGTGGAGAAATTGTTGTTTCTTAATAAAAATGCATGAAATCATCCAAGTTACACAAGCATTAGCCTATTCACTGCCCCCTCCCTAGTTCCACAAGCACTTTCACTGTCCTCTGCCTGATTAAGCCCAGGCCATTTTTCTAGAGTCACAGAAAAACATTATTACACAACATGCCATATCACATGACACTACTATTTTGGGAATAATTACACACAGAGGATACATTCAAACAATATTTTATTATACACATATGTGTATACATAATTTATGTAGACAAATGATTTTGTCCTACACCTTTTGTGAAGTCATTCCCAAGAGCCATAATAGACAAAAATTCAATGCATCACACGTGTTAAGATACAGCTGGCTGTGATTATACACCTGGCCAGTAGGTGGTTTCGTGTGCACATGAAGCCTCAAGAAATGAACCCTTTCTCGAACCAGTTGGCTCAAGTGGTTCAATGCCTCATGAGGCTTCATCTCACCATCACTACTTGAATGTTTTCTCATCTTGTCATGTTACAACTAAAAAAAGTTGCTCACCAGAGTTTAGTACACCAACAAAACAGCAATAAATATTTGTGAAGTGGAAGGAAAGTGATAAAGCTTAAGTAATTTACAAAAACAATCAGTCCTCATTTCGCCAGGAATAAAATCCAATTCAATCTTCAGAGTTCATCTAATAATAAAAAAATATACATCAACTTAACTATTTTACTTGAAATTATAATCATTGCACATCTTTTCCACATTTCAACTTCTGGTCCTCAGGATTCAATGTCCTCTGCTTCAGATGTGTCCCTAAAAATAGGTAATCTAGTTCAATGTGTGAGAGCCTTGATAGTTATCAATGATGAAACTAAGTCTCATTAAAACCCTCATTTTTATCTCAGGATATAATAGAAAATGTGACAATCACCAGCTTAGTTTTAAAAAGAGATTAATTTGAAGATAATTAAGAAGCAAAACAATTGCAGGCATACGTTTAAGTCACATTTTATTCAGGCACATAAAGGAAGCTAAAAACACAAATACTCTGTTTCAGACTAACTTTGTAAAGCCCTGACAAAGTGTAGAAAATACTTTATCCAGACACCAACATTCAGCTCAAGCTCTGTTATAATCCAGAAGGTTTTTTTTATTAATTTCAGATGTTGAGAGCAGAAAATCTGACTTTGATTATCACTGCTAGGAAGTCTGGCAATAACATGAGACGCCATCATCAGTGTGTTTGCTGCTGCTACAATATCTTCATTTTAGGACGAAATGAGACTCAGCGGCTGGTTGTTTTTATTCCCAGGCTTTACATGAACATGTCAGGAAGCGATCAGACAGTATTTGATGAGGATGATAGGATCTGACGAGGAGAAAGGACGGAAAACACAGCGATTATCAGCGTGTTCCGCCGTGAATCGGTGCAGTTTTCAGGCTCCGGTAACAAAGAGCAGAAAGCCTCAGAGATTTCCAGAAGCTGAACACGAAGAGAAACTAGTCCGCTACGGAGCCGCTTCACTGTCGGCCCGCAGCGCTGCTAAAACACGGAGATTTCAGCTGCTTTATGCCGCCGAGAAAACACAAAGAGAAGCCGTCCATGTTGCTGCGAGGAGCCCCGGACACGGTTGAGTCTCCACGGTTCTCATGGTGTGTTTAAGTGCAGCGCGCTGCTCCGGGTTTCTCATTTCTACTCGGACTGTCGTTGAATCGCCAACAGAAGATGGCAGAAGTCGCTCCAGCTCCACCGCCCGTCGCCGCTCCGGCCAAAGCGGCCAAGAAGAAGGCCTCCAAGCCCAAGAAGAGCGGCCCCAGCGTCGGCGAGCTGATCGTGAAAACTGTGGCCGCTTCCAAGGAGCGAGGCGGCGTGTCGGCGGCCGCCCTCAAGAAGGCTCTGGCCGCCGGAGGATACGATGTGGACAAAAACAAAGCTAGAGTCAGGACCGCCATCAAGAGCCTGCTCACCAAGGGAACCCTGGTCCACACCAAGGGTACCGGGGCCTCCGGCTCCTTCAAGATGGGCAGCAAGGCCGACACCAAGGCGAAGAAGCCCGCGAAGAAACCCGCTGCTAAAGCTAAGAAGCCCGCGGCGGCGCCGGCCAAGAAACCCGCAGCGGCGCCGGCCAAGAAAGTAGCAGCCAAGAAACCTGCGGCTGCTGCTGCCAAGAAGTCTCCTAAGAAGGCCAGGAAGCCAGCAGCCATCAAGAAGGCAGCGAAGAGCCCTAAGAAGGCGGTCAAGAAGGCCACTAAGAGCCCTATGAAGGCAGCAGCTAAGAAAGCTCCAGCGAAGAAGACCGCTAAGCCCAAAGTGAAGAAGGCAGCAGCCAAGAAGTGAACTCCATCCCTCTCAGACATCAGCTAAACAAAGGCTCTTTTAAGAGCCAACACTTCAACGCATAAGAGCTCATTCCGTCACTTATAATCAACATAAACTACATAGTTTCTTCAAATAAACAAGTTTGTAGGATCTGGTCTTGAGTATGGTCAGGAAAATGACGTGATTACTTGTTTCCATTCATGTATTGTGAGTTGAATAATTAATACTCCACATTTGCTTATATAGCACTTTGAAAGCACTTTATAAATACAATTACATATTGTAAATATTAAGCTTTTAAATATTTATTTAGGATGCTAACTATTTGGTTCCCAAATAAATTATTGCTTTTATTTTATTTTTTTTTCTGTGTGACTTTTAGCCATTCCTCCAGACAGACCAACCAGAAGAGCTTCCTGCACAGCGGGGCATGGACTATGGACCCAAAACATGGAGGTAAAGTTGCGCGGACTTGTTCAAAGGAGCTTTCTCCAATAAGCAGCCAAAAGAGCCCGGAAGGCCGGTTCTGTAAGCGGAGCTGCATCTGCTCACCAATCAGCAGCTGAAAACTCAAAAAGCGTCTCCGCCTCCCAGCTGCTCCCCCATTTTAAAAGCAGCGAGGCTCCGAACTGCTGCATATTTTCTCTCTGAGTAAAGAGAAAGTTTAAAGCATGGCAAGAACCAAGCAGACCGCGAGGAAATCCACCGGAGGCAAAGCCCCCAGGAAGCAGCTGGCCACCAAGGCCGCCCGCAAGAGCGCTCCGGCCACCGGCGGCGTCAAGAAGCCCCACCGTTACAGGCCCGGTACCGTGGCTCTCCGGGAGATCCGCCGCTACCAGAAATCCACCGAACTGCTCATCCGCAAGTTGCCGTTCCAGCGGCTGGTCCGTGAGATCGCCCAGGACTTTAAGACCGACCTGCGTTTCCAGAGCTCGGCCGTCATGGCCCTGCAGGAGGCCAGCGAGGCCTACCTGGTGGGGCTCTTCGAGGACACCAACCTGTGCGCCATCCACGCTAAGAGGGTCACCATCATGCCCAAAGACATCCAGCTGGCCCGCCGCATCCGTGGAGAGAGAGCTTAGAGGCCGCAGCAGCTCATGCAAACACAACGGCTCTTTTAAGAGCCAAAACACATCTACGGTCAAAGGCCTCTTGTTCAGTTTTTCATTAGGTGTACTCACCTAAAACCTATTGAGTGATCATTCTTGTCGTTGTATTAGCATCTTAGAGGCCATAACATATTAAGAAAACAACATTTGCTAAAAATGGTCTTTTCAGGCTCCTCAATGTGAAATTATGTTCCTGGGGTTCGGTTCTGCTGCTTGGTACGGTACTTTTTCCCTCTTGCAGATTTTTCCCTGCACATTTAAACACTATTTCAGAGTCAAAGCAAACTTACGTTTCAGGATGTAAAGAGACTCCTATGGGCATGCTAATGGTGGTACATTTGGCTCTGCTCCCAAACCGTTCTTATTCTGTAGCCTCATATTTTAGTTTAACTTGGCAAATATGAATGTCATGAATATTAATAAAAATTTAACTTAGTTCTGCTAATAAATGGGCCAGCAAAGAATCAGCTGACTAATATCTTCCTTGAGCTAAATGAATGCCCAAAGTTATACAACTTGAAACTTTAAGCCCAATAAGGTCCAGACAGACTCTAATGAAGCCATTTTAAAATCAGTTTATTAAGTAATCAAGTTCAACATGTTATTCAATTCCCTGGAACAAAGAACATCAGAATAATATCTCTAGCCATTAATCAAGCTGTGGTTGAAAAGCTCCCAAACATGAAAGACAGTACTGCAGCTCTAAAATCACTATAAAAAAATCAGAATATATGTTATTTTTATTTTATTCCAAACAGCTTCAAAGGTCACAATTAATTCCTGATGGTTCTGCATTCTTACAGAAACACAAGGTTCTTATTACAATCATTTAAGTTTTCTAAGATAACCAGCAGCAGCTTCCCTCCACCAACCCAGAATCACCCTAACTTATACCATGCTGTCTAGTTCAGGATTAACTTAACCAGAACCGATGAAGGATCCAACCCTACACGCTCACGCTGTTCTCCACCACCTTCGGGTCCAGGTAAGTGTAAGGCAGCTCAAGTTGTTTGTTTCTGGCTTCGATTTGCAGACTCAGCTCTTGAAGTTGCTCTTTGAAGACCTTTATGTTGTTCAGGGGAACATCTTCAATAAACCGCTTCTCTGGGTAGTTACCCAGATACTCCTGTTGACATCAGAGGAACATTCGGTCTGGTTTCCATCATGGTTTCAGTCATTATTTACATACAGGTCAGAGTAAAAATACATCTGTGATATTTGATGATTATGTTGAGGGCGCTGTATTAATGCACATAATGAAAAAGACTGTCAGACTGCTCTATGATGGCCGAATGGAGCAGAGGTTCTGGTCACAATTATCAAAAAAGAAAAACCCATTGCTATATTTCCGCCTTTTAATTAAAAACCTTACATGCAGGGGAATGTTTTTGCCAAAGTCCACCTGGTTGCGTCTTGGCCAAAGTGTGTATCAAGGGCCCAAATGGGGCGGTGCTAGAGACCACGCACTCAAACCCTTCAACAAAAACACGCATTTGAAGGGCTGGAGGGCGGAACAAGGGTGGAAGTGCGAGCATTGGGGCCAGATCATAGTCATTGTCGGAATCTGATGGGGTTAATGTCAATGTTATTGCCGCCTGGCGGGATCACACAGTGTTTGTGACCAGAACCAACTGGTGGAGATCAGGTATCAGTTGGAGACATGTTAACAGAACCAGGGCTACTTACAGCGTCAGTGGACACCTTGCTGAGCAGCCAAACTGTGGCCATCCCATGCACGGTGACATCTATAGAAGGCAGCGTGTCCAGTAGCGTTTCCTCCGTAGCTTCTTCCTTTTTGGAAGGTGGTGGACATTTCAGGGTCACTGGGGTGTTGGGCATCCAGCCAATGAAGTCATACTGCAGGAACCAAACCCAACAGACACCAATCAGATCCAGCTGCAAGATGTTCTGTTTGACTAGATGAGTCTTGACTTTTCTTTGATGATTACAGTTAGAATAAAAATACATCAGATATGCATGAAACATATCTTTTTATCCATAATTAAGAGTAATGTTAAACGTGATCCTATGATAATTTATCTATTAGCTCATCTAATCAGTTTGGCCAAAAACAAAAATTTTCCACATAGAAAATAATCAGTAAGCAGCAGAAATGGTTCTATGGTTACTATGGTAACAGCTACCAGGAGGAATACCAAACCATCCCTGTGAATCTCCACTTAGATGGTCAGTCAGAAACTTCCTGAACAAGCTAACGTAAACTTCAGCAGTTCGAGAAACTCACCTGTCCGGTGTTCACAGCCGAGTGCTGTGCTGAGCAGGTGAAGATCACCATGGTGACAAACTTCACCAACTCGCCTACGGTGTCGAATCTTATTGGAATACCTGGAAATTAGTTAAAGTCATGTTCAGTATTGAAAGAAAGCCGACTGTTCAAGCCAGGATAAAAACATTTACCGACCTGTGTTTTTCTCAGAAAGGAACCCATGTGAATATATATCACCGATCCACTGCTGCAGGGCCTGGTCTTCCTGGACCATCTGATCGCTCTTGTAGTAATACTGGAGGGTTTCCTTCACAAAGCTGTAGGAACATTCAGGATTCAGTCCTGCTGCAGTTCACACTCAGCACATCAGCCCAAAGCCAGGCTGATGTTTTATAAAAGAAAGATAAACATTTTCCAAAATACTTTTCAAAATGTATATAACTTTTTATCATTTTTTGAGCAAAAATGTCAACACTTGCTTATATTCTAACTTATAAGAAGAAATGAAAAGGGTTTAACATTTTGTATTCACAGTAAACCCAAGGACTATGGCAGCTTCATCATATTTCCTTTTTTTTTTTTACAGTGGTTGCCTGCTTTGAGGTTGAATTATAGGTGCAGTTTTCTCCAAAAATAAGCCTCAATAGGTCACAGAGAGACTTTATAAATACACTCTAAAACATGTGAAGGTGGTTTAACTAGAAAATGAAAGTCCACCTGCTGCCTTGAAAATGCAGTTTAAGTCAACAAGAAAATTGTTTTGGTTTTAACTCAGAAACTAAAGTTCATGAAGTTTATTTAACAACAGACAAGTTGTTTAAACATTGTTTTATAAGCTCATTGATCTTGAATTGAGTTTTAACTTAATGCTGCAATTTAAACCAAATAATTATTTCACATTATGCAAGAAAAAAAACTGCCTTCACCTGGTCAAAGAGCCACATTTCTCCATTATTTTACTCACAATATCAAGTTAAAATAACAACTTATTTCACTTTAGAATAATATAAATTCTTGTTCTAGACCAGAACTTTCAGTTGATTGTTGTTTTTTTTACCTCAGGGTTAAAAGCAAACGGTCTGTACCTGTAGATGATGTTCCACAGCTTCAGTCCATCGTCTCTGTAGAAGAAGTTGGGCACATCCTCCAGCCCGCGGTCAGAGATGTCGTCCGGTAAACAGAGGGATCTGTAGGTCATGGAGGAGAGCGCCTTCCGCAGAATGGTGAACATCCCTTCACCACCAGAAGAGGCAAACTACGGGGGAGAGAGTGTCTGTAACTTGGTGATGTAGGTGTGGACATAGTTTCTGACTCAGTGATTTTCCTTACTTACCTTGGTGAAAACACCATCATCAGATATGAGAAGTTTCCGTGCCAAGAAGTTGATCATCGGCGTGTAGCGAGTGTGAGGCATAAGAAGCTGGAATAGGTCATTTATTAGCAACACCACCAGAGTTACCTTTGTGTGAAAACATTCAAACTAATGATCAACCAACGAGCTCCCAATACCTTGTAGAGAGGATGCATCATGGGTATTTGGCGCAGGAGAGCCACTGCGAACACCTCAGCCAGCAGGTGGGTGCGCAGCAGGTGAGAACTGAGTTCATGCATGTTAAAATCTGCATTTCTCACAAACGTCTTTGCCAACAACCAGTCCCACCGTGAGTCAGTGGGGAGGAATACAGGGTTGTCCTCTGCTGGAATCTGTTTCAGCTGCAGGATGAGCACAGAAAATGATCTACAATCATTCTGGTCCACTTGATGACCCAAAGTGATCTATGCTAATGAACCAGTACAAAATGTAAAACGGATCTAAGGCAGATCCAGGTAGCAATGCATATACACCTTAAGTCCAGGCAAATGAGTTTCATCTCACAAACTGTCATTGATGCAGACTTAAGAAAGAACTTCAGTTGTCAGATATACAGCAGTTCCCCCACCTATATGCTAATGATGCATGACTTAAACTTGAAATACCTTTTCATGTATATTGCAGAATCTCTTACTGAAACTTCTAAGAAATTAATTTAACTGACTTTTCTGACTTGTACTTTACTTTTTTGAGCATATCGGAGAGTTTTGAAAATGTTGAGCAAAGTTCCCTGACTTAGAGCTACGCTGATAGCAAATGAGGGCTATCTAATCTATCACCTAAGTTTGGACGAATACCTCACCTGAATTGCAATCGGCATCAGTTTGTCATCAGGAGTTTTGTGCAGCAAAACAAGAGGAGCCACCAGATACTGCTGCTCCCCATCTATGATGTTTGCCTTCACTCCATCCAACATCTTGTAGTCACACAAGAAGATGTTGCCTTTCTGTTTGTAAATTTCAGCAGAAAGTTAGTTACCAGGAGGCTTAACAGTCTAAAAACATGACTCACCATCAGATAACCACCTGCATCTCATCTGTCAGACTCTGATTCCCATCCTTGAAGACCATCTCATCAGTCACTTGAAAGTTCTCAGGCAGAGTTTTACAGCACTGGATCATCATCGGGTTTACTCCGTTCAGAAACTGGTAGCCGAAGAAGGAGTCCTCCTGCCATTTCTGACAGACATAATCTGAAAAAGATTTCATGTTTTAACAAACACCCTTCACTGCTGTCTAAATCTGACCAAACTGCAAAGACCCTTGGGTCAAAGTACAGAATGCCATTCCTGAAACTGGAATCAGTATTTGTGAATTTGTGAATGATGAAGTGTCTACCAGAACCAGAAACATGCTTAGTGATGACGTAGTACCAGATATTTCAGTGCGATGGCAGCAGTACAGATGTTTTATATCTTCAATATTAGTCCACTTCGTCTTGTGCTCAGCCCATTCTGCCAGTTTTAGCTGAAGAAGCCTAAACAATGGAAATAATCATTAAGTTCAACAATTAAAACCCATTTAAGATGGGAGGAAAACCAGGGAAGGAAATCTTACGCTTTAGCTCCAGTGTACTCCATCTCTATTTCCTTGATCTTGTAGAAACTCACATCCAGGGGCAGTGAACTATAGGACTCTGCTTTCATGTTGTGTGGTAATCCATCTTTAAGCTGATCCCAGCTAAGACAAACAGAAAAGAGACAACTGGTTTTAGAAAAGGAGAAATCAACGTCATGTTTTCAGGATGACTGATGATGTTCAGTAATAGAGCTACATTTATAGAAATGTTTCCCCTTTCAGAGGGTTTATTAACCCTTGCTGATGGGGCAGGCTGGATAAGCAGGTATAAAGGATTAAAGGGTTGGATGGTTCTTACCAATAGAGGGCCCGCTGTTCTTCAAGATCTTTTGTCCAACATAATTCGGTGATGTTCTGTTTTTCTTGACTGAAAAACTTGGCTAAAGAAGGAAAAGTGTTATTTAATAAAACTTGTTGGAGCTTTTTCTTCCTCACATTGTCAGTGTATTCCTTCTCTGCAAGGTGCTCAACGTGAACCAACCTGATCCCTCCTGGTAATAGTGATCCTTGCAGTCAGTGATCCATTTGTAGATCGGGAACTGGTAGATGTCTCCCATTGGAGATTTCACCTCCACCTTAGCAACAAACCACGGGCCTTTGGAGAACACGATATGGTATTCCTTCTGAATGATGATTGCTAAAAGGTCACCAAGTGGCTTGGTGCATTCCACCTTATGAGTATACGGCTGAAAAAACAAGGAAAACATCTCAAATGAATTCCCCAAGATTCAACTAACTTATCCCAGTGGTTGAGGAGAAACCTCAGTGGACTGAACCAAACTTATGAAAGAGCCTGCTTTGGCTGAGCATATCGGAGAGTGGTCAGGGTTTAAATCACTGAAAGCAAAATGAAAAGTGCAGAGTTTGAAGATGAGGAGAAAGAGTTTTCAGCCTTACATTGTGTGTAAAGGATCGGACCCAGGTGCTGAGCTTCTGGCAGTCACTCTCACCATCTGTCCCCACCAATGTGATGTAGAAACTATGGAAAGTGCTGCAATGAGCAGCATCTCCAGTGTAGACGGTTACTGAGTAGTCCACCATGTTTTCCTAGAGAACAAATGAAACCTGACAGAGAAACAACCAAGAACCAACATTAATCTCAGGAGAAATTATGGCTTGCATCAATACAAACCTGTTTGTTCAACAGATAATTCTTACTTGCCTCAACTTGACCAAGATGATTTTCTGAAGTCCTGCTTGAGCTGATATAAGACCAGGTGGTGGATCAGCCTTTTTATACTCTCAGTTACTGTGGGGGTGGTCTGGTTGAAACAGTCATATTGGCCAATAGTTACTAATAAAAACGTCAACTGAAATACCCCAGAAATGTACACATAACTCCCACTCAACTGAAATTTCATTCTTCAGAACATTTGCTCAACAGAAGCTGGTTTGACTGGATCACTCCTTCCTCAGCATATAGCTTGGATGGGGCAATGTGGGTGTGGAGGCCAAGTTAATGTACAAAATATTCAGTTGCTGTCTAAACTTATTTGTTTAATTAGTAATTTAATAAGTGCATTTGTTGAGGTTTAGGTATCAGTATTATATTGCATGTAGCTAATTTCATAATGTTTAATTGTGAATAAGTGTTTAATTTTAAGTTTGTATGCTTTATAACTTAATTGGCCATTTTGCAATTTATGTAAATGAGGTGTGCCTTAGCGAAGGTCAGAGGATAAGCAGAGAGAAGGAAAGGCGCTGCAAGTAAAATCGACAGAGCCACACGGTTTTAAAACCGTAGTTTGTTTTGTAGAGGTTATTTTGGAATTTTGCTCTTGCAAAGGATGGCGCAAAAAACTGTGGAATAAATTTTTGTTTTACATCTTTACATTGGAGCGCTGTGGAAATTTGTATTTTCCTCTTCAAACACACGAGTAAAATCAGCGAAATTAACCTTGTGGCATCACAGCGGGTGAGAACAAGGAAAACGAGGTCAAACTGACAGAGACATAAAACCTACTCTTAGCTGGGTCCAGTGAGGTCCTCTTACTGGACTTTATGTGAGAGCAGGAACTTTTGAGTTACTAAAAACATAACTCGGGAGTTAAACTGCTTCCTGCTGATTAAGCAAAGATTTTATGATGTACAGAAATGAGTTCAAGATAAATGATCCGAAATGGCTTTATGGGCCAAGTTCAGGCAGACCAGCATGGAATCCTTCTACACACACTATGTCTTTCTATCTTCACAAGGCTTTTGCACTGACTTCTGTTCCTTTTTATTTATTTTTCTATTGACCCTTTACACGTGACGTCACTCCCTTCGAAACTCTGCGCGCTCCGCCATAACGGACGTCAAAACTATCAACGCGTTGCCTTAAACCCCGCACATCTGGTAGCCTAATGTCGCTGTTATTTAGTTGATTTCGAAGTAAAAATGGTCACAGGGTGCTGCGCGGTCGGCTGCACAAAAAGACAGGGGTGAAAAACAAACTTGTCATTTTATTTCATAACTTTTAACAAGGAAAGATGCGGCGGCGATGGATAGGAGCCAACCTGACCACTATGGTCAAAAAAAAAACTTGACCATTATGGTCATGTTGGCAGGCAGTGTAACCGGGGATTTTTATTTTTTACAAGGTAAGAAGATTAACCTCCATATACTTTATATGTATGTATGCTCAGAAAGATATCAACTATCGCATTATGGAGAAGGTACGCGTCTAACCGTCAGTAACCATGGAAACAGCCCCCCACCGTCCTGTAGCCTAGCATGTACGAAGAAAAAAAACTGGTTAGCGTCTTCTGTACGTTTTTAATCCTGCTCCGGTGTAAAGGGAACCGCTGTTTATGACATAGTGATATAAATCATTTGGTGTGAATTCAGTCAAAGTCGGTAATTTGATCAACACGTCAGGAGGGAGGAGGTAGCTAGCTGTTTCACGCTTCTGTAAATACCTCCATTTATGAGCCCCAACCAGGTGTGTTACGCGCAAAGACAAATGAACTCAACTTGAACAAGAAGAAGCCGGGAATAGACTGACAAAAACAACTTCAGTCGCTCAGTTCAACACTCCAGATCCTCACTTCCGACGTCCGTCATGACGCTTTGAATGATTAGTGACGTAGGGCCAATAGCCTGACCTTCTTCCCATCTAGACCTCTACAAGTCCTAGAGAAGTTGAGCCCTGATAATCCTCTCTAAAGAACTGACTGTTCCCTGCAGTGTGAACCTATCTTCTTCTGTGGATGATCCAGACCACACAGTGATGGATGAACACAGGACAGGCTGGACAGTGGAAGGTCAGACTTCTTGAGTTGTTGCAGGAAGTCCAGGTTCTATGTGTGAGTAGCATCTCAGGTCCAGAGATACACTGTAAAATCTAATTAGTTCACCTTACTTAAAAATATGCAAATTCACTGCCTAAAAAAACCCAACAAGTTTATAATTTTGAGTTCCATTAACTTGTGAAATTTCAGTGACCATAACTTAAGTTAACTTAATAAATCTGAGTATGTTGTAATTACTTAATCAACAACCAACGCCTAGCTTTTGTTAACTAAAACTGCTTATATAATAAGAAATTACTTGATTGAAACATTTCATGGCTTCTGTTTTTTATTTGCTTCTCTGCTCAAACTTTGACAGAAAATATTGAAAACAGTTTGATACTTAAAACATTTGAAGCATGGTATTGCAATATTATACAGAAATTCTTTTCTTCATGTTCACTTTTTTCTTAATAAAAACAATTAGTTCAATTAAGCTAAAGGAACATAAGAAAATTACATTTTTAAAAGTTTCTGTGTGTTTAAAAGTTGAGTGGGACCGGGATGACTTCTTACGAAGTTCGGAGCCGTCCGGTACTTCCAAGCAGCGCTGGTGCTCAGAGGGGATCCCGTCCTTCCCACCTGCCTCATCCGGAGAGCCAGGCCGCCGCTGCTGGGACTGCTGCACTCCTACAGCAGGCGCCTCACCGATTCCGGCACGCCACAACCGGGTCGGGGGCAGATGGATGTCGCCGACATGCCGCGGGACAGCATAACGGTTCTGACCGGGAGGATCCCATGAGCCACCATCCATGACAGGTCTTTCCTTTGTTTGTTTTTCGAAATATTTTATTGTTGCTTGGGACATTTTTTAAAACATGGCATTGTACAGTTAAACAGAAATTTTTACTTTTCTTTAATAAATACAATTCCTCAATTAAATTAAAAGAAGATAAGAACAAGGATATTGAAACAAAAATCTCTATGTTTAAAAGTTGAGCAGGACCAGAGTAACTCCATACAAAGTTCGGAGCCGTCCCATTCTTCCAAGCAGCATCCATGGAGTCTGTTTGGAAGGACAGGATGGCTCGCTATCATGTATAAATATACCATCAAGCAGAGTGGTGGTCATGAAAACGAACATACATCTCACTCATGGTGCAGTTTCACGCAAATGTAAATGCTAAAAACTAGCGAATAAGCGCTCTGAAAAGTTTCATTCTTGATGAACTGGTTGGATAGAAGAAGCCTTGGAGTCTGTGTTTTCGTCTTAAACATCTTAAAACCAATTTTTGTAATAAATAAAGTGATTTAATTAGTTGCTGCTGCTGGTGGCCCAATACATTGTGGGATACCTGTCACATATAAACCAAATGCCTCAACAGAATCAAATATTCCACTATGTAAAAACCAATAAAATTATATTGTGCGATTTAAGTATTACAAACCTAAAATAACTTGATATATTTTTGTTTATCTGTACATAAAGCAAATAGCAAAGACATCTTGGCATTGTAAGTTATGAGTGAATAAGGTCCAGACTTTTCCATGGAAAACAATATTGTTAAACTGAAATGTCGCAGAGATGCAAAGTGTTCAATATTGTCCTCTGAAATTTAGTGAGGGGAGAAGTAGAAAGTAACACTAAGAGGAAAAAAAACTCAAGTAAAGCACTTTTTACGTGGATATAGTTAAGATACATTCCAAGACAAAAAGACTCACAATCATCAAAGGCGTGCTCTTTCTAAATTAACCTGAGTAGTGAGTTGGTGAGACTTTTCATCCACAAAGACCAAATAACTTATTAAAAGTGAGTGTTGTTAGGAATTTGATGAAACTGATTCATTATTAATAATTAAATACAATGTTTGCAGTTACAGTGTAGGATAATTACCAGGAACTGAAAGAAAAGCCCACAGTGTTCTATGTTAATGTAATCTTTGACATCTCCACACCCTGCAAGTGTATTTCCACAGAAACTGGATTGTTTGGTAGAAATATGTTTAACGGATCCAGTATCACCGAAAAGAGCCTCAGAAAGTCACCAGCGAAATATCCTGAGGCTGTCGTTTCCCTGAATGAAAGAGTTTATACACACCAGCTCTGTTCTGATTATAAATCTGATGAAAATTTATAAGCATGTAGTTTGACTAACTGTTGAGAAAAGTAGGGGTGATATAGAATAGAATAGAATAGATTCACATTTATTATCTGATCTCTTCTTGGTTCCTGCTCTTATTGCATTTTACTACTTTCTGCCAGATTACATACTGTTTTACTCATGTCTCTTATCATTTCTATGTTTAAAAGTACAGCTATTCTGCACTTTTAAACCCTCTACGTTTTTTTTATTGCTAAGTCTAAGGCTCTGTTCACACCGCAGCCTGAAGTGACCCAATTCCGATTTCTTTGCCTTAATGCGACCTGTATCTGATCTTTTCATGTCAGTCTGAACAGCACAGGTTGGATTCTTTTCGAATGCGACCCAGGCCTCTTGGGTATCCGATACGTGTCCGATTCAAATGTGTCCTGAATCTGAACGGCCAGGTCGCACTCATCCCGCCTAGCTTTGGGAAGCAAAGATAAGCGCATAAAGATAAACCTACTGATTATTTTAAATTACAAAGTGATGAGACAGAAGCACAAAACTGCTCTGCTTTGCAAAATTATGCTACCCTCCTCCCCTTCTTAAACATTTCAACATTTGATCATATTTGGCATATTTAATGGGATTTATATTAAAAACCAACAGAGAGTAGTGTGTAAAAGTAAAGTGGTTTATGGTTTTAAACAGTAAAGCGTTGCTTGCAGTTGTATTTAGCCCTGATTAAACTGATAACGCTAAATAAAACTCAGCCATCGAATTACACTGATTCAGATTTCACAGAATTCATAGCGTCCATTAATGATGGCTGATCTACACTGGTGATACTCGACAAACGGCACTATTCTGCTGATATGTGCAACCGGGAAGAAAACAACAACCATGGCGGACTATAATGAGGATTAAGTTGTTAATATATTGGCTCTGGTTGGACAACAATTTCAAAATCGTAAGCTATGCAAAGAAACATTTGTTTTGGATATGCCCTATAGTCAGGAAAGTATGGTCTCTAATGGCACCATGGTTGAATGAGTTGTTTAGGGAGGAGCTAACTTACGAAAAGATAGAGTATGGTTTGTTGAAAGATGGCTGGGAAAGAAATGAATTGTTGTGGTGGATTGTAATTAATTGTGTAAAAGAAGCAATATGGAAATCAAGAAATATTTTAATATATAAATATCATGAGATAACAGAAATAAATGTTATAAGGATAGTAGGTTCATTGGTAAAAGACTATATTTGGAAGATGAGCTGTGGGAAAAAAAAGAGAGGATGATGTTTTGGTATGGAAAGTGCCAGATGTACTACAGAATATTGTTAAATAACTGTTTTGCTTTTATTTTATTTTTTGGTTTGTTTTTTTTCTCTAATGTGACATAGAATATCGATCCCCCTCTCCCATCCTTTGGTTATAATATTCCCGTTTTTGTTAATGAAATGATGTATAAGTTGTAATGTAAGATTGTAATTTTAGTTACAAACTGCTTGCACTGGAAATTATATGTAAAGAACTAATAAAAACCTTTGAAAATTGATGCTGGTAATGATGCCTTTGAGACATTATATAAGTCTGATTTAATTTCATTACCTGGAGCTCCTCCATTTAAATAGTCTTTCTGAACTGCCTGGTGTTTCCTGAGCAGAACCATGACAGAGTTTCATCCTGCAGGACAACCGGGTTCTTTCCTGCTCACTCAGAACAGAACCTGTGGAGCTGAACAGAAGAGGTTCTGTCCTCAGGCCTCCAGGATCCACAGCTGAATATGATGGGACAAAATCAGAGTTTGTTTAGAAAATGCAGATAATAAATCAAATAAAAAATCTGTAGCTCTGGTGAAACTGTAAATATTCAAACAACAGGATTTGAATGAACATCTAAACCAGGTGATCAGGGATTGTTGGTTTGTTTTCCAGAGAAGCTGCTTCTAGTTATTGTGAAATCTCCTTTTATTTATTGTTTTTCTCAAGAAGCTTCACCTGAAGGAGGCCCCACTACCGCAGGCTGTCAGTCACACCCTCCACTCCCACTGAACCAGAAATGGTTAAAGCCACTCAGTTTGAACGTTTTTGGATCTTTCCCAGGCACAAACATATTTGATGTGTATTGATAATTTTAATGTCTGCTATTGGTTTTCTAAATGTTTATTATGTTTTTATGATGTAAAGCACTTCCTTGTTGCTAAAATGTCTTGTACAAATACATTTGAACGTGAGGCTTGCACTGTAAAAAATATCCGTAAATTTTACAGTTAAAAAAAAGGTGGTTTATAAAGTAAACCATGAAAATTTAAAACCATAAATTGGAAATCAGTTTTAGACTGTTTCTTTAACAAGTAATTACCGTAAATAAGATAATTAGGAAAAAATGTAATTTTTACTGGGTTTTTTTTCCAGAAAATTTACATTGCCCTGCTGTTAAAAAAAATCTTGTAATACTTTTAACAGTAATATGCTGTAATTTTTCTAGTAGTACATACTGTAGTTTTTGCACTCATCTTTCTTAAATAATACAATTAGTAGCTGTTGAAAATGCATACTGTTGTGACAATTACAGAAACATACTTTAATTTTTCTAGCAATGTATACCGTAGTTTTTGCATTCAATAATTATAAAGTATACAGTTCGAAACTGTTCAATATGCATACTGCTGTGGAAATTACAAAAATATACTATAATTTTTCTAGCTGTGTATATCGTAAGTTTTACATTTAATTAATCTAAAGTATACAGTTCAAAACTGTCAATATGCATACTGTTGTGGAAATTTAAAAAAATTGTAGTAGTGCTTTGCATTTAACTCTCCTGATAGCCCAAATTATGTAAAAATAAACAAATACTTGCAATCGTCTTAAGTTGTGGGTCCTGAATCTGGAATCTATTAAAGTTTGACTTTTTGAATGGAATTATGGAAATTAAATATCTTTCCATAAAATGTTCTGTACTGTAAATTATCTTGTTGCCAATATTGGATTTTTTTTCATTAACAAATAAATTAAAATAATCTGTACTCAGTCACAGAAAATGTTTTAGAGATATTTGTAGTCTATATTGCCTTGGCCGACACCAAGGCGAAGAAGCCCATGAAGAAACCCGCTGCTAAAGCTAAGAAGCCCGCAGCGGCGCTGGCCAAGAAACCCGCAGCGGCGCCGGCCAAGAAGCCCAAGAAAGTAGCAGCCAAGAAACCTGCGGCTGCTGCTGCCAAGAAGTCTCCTAAGAAGGCCAGGAAGCCAGCAGCCATCAAGAAGGCAGCGAAGAGCCCTAAGAAGGCGGTCAAGAAGGCCACTAAGAGCCCTATGAAGGCAGCAGCTAAGAAAGCTCCAGCGAAGAAGACCGCTAAGCCCAAAGTGAAGAAGGCAGCAGCCAAGAAGTGAACTCCATCCCTCTCAGACATCAGCTAAACAAAGGCTCTTTTAAGAGCCAACACTTCAACGCATAAGAGCTCATTCCGTCACTTTTAACAAACTTTATCCATGAAGAGAAATGCTTGTTTCTGCGATTACGTTGAGTTAGTATGAGAGCATATTAGGGCTATTGTAGATAAAACAAAATTCAAATTTTGCTAGAAAACAAATCTTGAAAAATGTTTTGTTTTCCAAAGTTAGAAATGTTCGATTTTTGCTACTGAGGGACTTTCCAAAAGTCGAATTTTTTTAAAATTCCTGAAATGTCCGAGATTTAAAAAAAATAATTTCTGAGAGTAATCTCAAAATTAGATTTGTTTTTCTAGCAAATTTGAGTTTTCAAACATCTTTAGCAGAAATGCATTTATTCTCTGTTGGTCCTGGTACACTGTTGTATCTTTCTGTACATGTTGAATGTAATTTGCGGGGTGTTTACAGATGTGTTCGCTCATTGAGATTTTCAATGTTAAAACATTAATTTCATGTTGCTATGATGCATCAGCACTTGATACTGTTGCAGTTTGGTTTTTTACAAAACGTAAATTTTTGTTTTGTATTTGAAAGTCGCCCATCACAGTTCAGCATGTACGAAAGTTTAGTTTAACATTTTACTTTAAAATTGGTCCAAATCACAAATACTGTAACTTTCTGTCATTATGTTGAAGATTTGCAGCTTCATTATTTTTGCTCCACAGTGACGTTTATTTTTTTTTTTTTTTTTTTTTTTTTTTTTTTTTTTTTTTTTTTTTTTGTAACCCCTCCAGGGGGTCTTTTTGTGGGCTCTAGTGTCCCTTTTCATGAAGTAGGCTGACAGGAAAGGGGGAGGGAGAGGGGGGAAGACATGCGGTAAATGTCGCCGGGTCCGGGAGTCGAACCCGCGACAGCCGCGTCGAGGACTTGAGGCCTCCAAATGTGGGTCGCGCTAACCCCTACGCCACCACGGCACGCCCCACAGTGACGTTTAAAAGAAAAATGCCATTATTCGTTTTCTTTTAAGGACATTGTTTGAATTGAATATTTTTGTAATTGCAGTGTAGTTTTACTCCGCTGTTGTAAATTCAGTCAAACTGAATGTCGGTTTCAGTTTTCAGCAACAGTTTCTATATTGTGAAGTTTGGTCTTTTCTTGACGAGTGTTATATTTTGTAATAAATCATCAATTTTGTTTGTATTACAAATCGTTGTGCGAGTTTAACTTTCCTGTAAAATACAGTACATTTTTAAGACCTAAAAGTACCTTTGCTAAAAATTAAAATAAAATTTTACATTTGTTGCACTTGATTGATTTTCCCCGTCGCTTAGCTTTACTTTGCTCTGATGCAGTTTTTACACAATATTTTCACTATTAAAGTTTAAAGAAAAAAAAACAACATGCATCATATTTACAATTAGACCAATAAAACATTTTAATACATAAATGTTGGCTTAATACAAGTGTGGTAACCTGAAAAATTAGCTAATTTGGACTCTAACACACACACACACACAAAAAAAACAAGCATAGAAAAAATGTTTCTGCCATGTGAATCTGTATTAACAGGCAACTTTCTAATTATATAATTTATATTTTTACTCTAGCATTTTTATACTGGATGGAAAATGATACAAGATCAAATCACTGATGCTTAAATTATTAATTAAAAAAGTAATTATTGTGACATTTGGGAAACTGAAATAATTTTAGTAATTATAACTGACCTAAAAGTGTCAAATATCAGTATCAAAATATTTATTTCTCTTAATTTGAAATATGAATGGAAATCTTATTTAATGTAACCATTTCAAAGTCATTTAGAAAAGAAAAAAAAAAGAAAAGATATCCACAGTAAATATTTAAAGTCTTTTCACTGATTTATTAGCATGTGCTTCTTTCTTCGTGTCATTTACATGTTAGAAAAATAAAAACGGTGAAAAGCGTCAACTCAGAACTCGCACGTTGTCTTAATGTTACATTTGGCAGCTACGCCTGATGAAACGCCTCACAGAGGTTTTCTACTGTCCGCAGAGTTCCTGGTGAATGCTTCGGTACCGCAGCAGCTCCGCTTCGGAAACAGAAGGTCTAAAGTTTTTCAGAGCAGAAGAGAAATCCTCTGCAGAGAGGAGGACAGGAGAGTCCTCTGAATCCAGACCTGGAGGACAGAACGGCGAGATTACAGATTATTAGGGAATAACTGCTGATGTTGACCAACAAAGAGAGGACAAAGGCAAAGAAAATGTGGACATGAGAAAGGAAAAAAACTAATAAAATACATAAATAGTTCCAAAATAAACTTAGTGTAGCTCTTACCTTAAAAAAATGCCATGAAGGCTTTACAGAACCTTTTAAAGCCATTTGTTTGTTCTTACCATCGTTGATCTGTTGGATTTTTCTCTTGATGGCCGCCGTCATGGCGTCTGAGCACAGAGCGTACAGGTCGGCGCCGGTCATGCGAGTCGGGCAGCGATCCACCACATCCTGCAGATTCACAGCCGGATCCAACTGGAACCTAAACACACAGTGAAGACATTTCAACTCAAACTGGGAGTCTGTTTTTTTTATTATTATTATTTTAGCTTAAAGCACCAAAAAATAATACCAATACGAAGGTGTATTAGGGCCATTGTAGAGAAAATACTGTACAATGACAATAAATCTCATATAAAATAAATAAAAAGGAGTAAATTTCCCCCAAAACACAGAAAAAGAAAATTTCTGAGTTGAAAATTTGATTGAAAAAAAACTCAGAAATTTTGAGATTGATCTCATAAACGTTTTAAAATAAAAAAAAAAGATCATTCCGGAGTTCACAGAACGCAGAAAAAAAATTTGGTGGAAATTTACTCTTTATTTTTTATCTCCAATGGCCCTAATACGTTGTCATACAGCACAGATAAGTTGATGTTGCAGATGCAGACATTTTATTTTCCTCTTGCCTTCAGAGGACTGTTCTTACTTTCTGAGGATGGCCTGGAGAACCTGCAGCTGGGAGACGCGGTCCTCATTGATCCCAACATAGACCAGTTTATCAAACCTGCAGAGACAGAGTCCAAGAGAAGTTCATACTTCATCTTTGCATAACGAAGTATTCACCCTCTTGGATGTTTTACCCTTTTATTGCTTTTACGAAAAAGCAGTTATGATCAACAAAATGTGGAAGTTTAATGAAAAAAAAAAAAAATCACCTCAATGTTAAAGTCTGCTGAATTAGCATTAGCAACATCCACATGTTTCAGGGCTGAAACAATTAATCATGATCAATCGAATATCGAAACAATTGTCAACTAATTTAGTAATCAATTAATTAACTGAGGCAAACAGACTCCAAAAAGTCAATTTGCTGAAAGAACATCATATTCAAAGCAGAAATTAGGTAAAAAAAATTATAAAAACTATACACATTTTGCATCCAAGTTGTTAAGTGGCTTAAATGGTTATCTGAAATTAGTCTTTTATCTGATTAATCACATAAAAAAGGCAAATTCTACATATTTTTCATTTTACCACTCCAGCCTTTTTAGTACAATTTCAGAATAAGGTAAAAGATGCAAATAAACAAATAATTCAGTTTATTTTTGAAATGCAACAGCAACATTGCTTTAGTAAATTTGAACTGGGTGATGCTAAAACTATGCCACTTGAGGAGTTTTGGGTAAAACATTTTTACACACAAGTGCTTTTATATCAAATGTAAACTCTCTCTACATATATTGTACAGTTTCGGTTGAATTACTGCTCTGAATATTGTTTTTCTTTAAGCAAAATGCCTTTTTTTGAGTCTGTGTGTTCCAGTTAGCGACTAATCGATTGCTGAATTAGTTGATGATTGTTTCAATAATTAATTAATCTCAATATGTTTTGTCATTATGAACACTGTCATCACTTATTTGATTATTTCTAACCTTCCGGGTCTGAGCAGCGACTGGTCCAGCAGATCCGGACGGTTTGTGGCTCCGATCACAAAAACTCCAGCAGACGACTGCAGCGAGTCCAGTTCAGCCAGCAGTTGAGACACAACTCTGACCAGAGGACAGAAGATCAGATTTATTTATGTTCATGAAGCAGAACACAGAGAGAAGGTACCAGAAAGAATCCCGACTGAAGTCAACGCTCACCTGTCCATCACTCCTCCAGAGTCTCCACTGCGCCCCCTGTTGGGCGCCAGAGAGTCCAGCTCGTCAAAGAAGACGACACAGGGAACAGCCGAGCGCGCTTTGTGGAACACTGAACACAAACAAAACATTACAAAAGACCAAAGGATGAAACATCAAGATCACACAAAAAAGATCTAAAACTGCAAAAACAGTGACGAAGAGTTAAATATATTTATAAACCAGACAACTTAGAAATCTTTAAAATGTGAAACGAATAAATACAAAGCAGATAAATCATTTCAAAACATTTGGATATAAAAAAAGTCTTTGGGCCTGACAATGTCCCCTGGATTGTTTCTCTCATTTAGAAAAGATACGCAGCCCACTTTGTAGTCTTAAACAGAAAACGGATTAAAAAAAGATCCTTCTAATAAGTTAAAGAGACACGTATGAAATTATTGTCAAAACAGAAAATGGGCAGATTGGCTATGACAAGCTTTTCCTAAGATGGGACAGATGAGTGAGCATCGTAAAAGTAAACATGATTATGAAGAATCTGGACAATCGGCTGTAAGGCAGCCATTTTATTTTGATAGGTAATAAGACACATGAATCAAAACAATTGAAATGGAAAAGAAGAACAAAGTATTTCTTCCTTCTAGACAAATATTCCCTTTAACCATCAAGATCGTCCAAGCGAAATGTCTAAATTTAATTTAGTTGGTAGGGACAATGCACATTAACATTTTTGTAAATGTCGTTTTTCCAGCTGTCGTTCCTGGATAATGAGCCATTTGTCTTGAAAAAATAAACAATGGTTAAAATGACGGGACTGTACAAATTTCATCAATAAATACAAAAGATACAGTGATGATTAGATCAAATGCTGAGACGAGGCCTGTCATGATAACCCATTTTGCTGGACGATAAATTTTCCCAGAAGTCATTGCAATAAACAATAATATTGCTGTTTTGAGACAATTTTCAAGTAATATCATGGTAATAATGGCATAATAATGCAAAAACGTTCTAAAAAAATCTTAAAATCTTAATGAACATTTAACACTGGAATTTATAACATTTTAAATATCCAAACTAAATAAACAATAAAACAAATAAAATGGAATATAAAGTCTCTGTAAACAAAATTGACCTTAAAAAATGGCTAATTGAGACCAAAGCACCAGACCAGTAGAAAGAGATAAAAGAGAAAAACAATAAATCATGCAAATGGAAATTATCCAGCTGGTTTTAAATAATTGATTTACTGTGACAGGAACAGATGAGACACAAACCTTCTCGGATGTTTTCTTCACTCTGACCCACATACATGTTGATGAGCTCTGGACCTTTGACACTGAAACAGAAAAGAGCCGCAGCTTAAGAAACAATTAAACAGCATTTAAAGAAATAAAAAGAGGAAGTTCACACCTGGTACATGACGTAAACCCACCTGAGGAAGGTCATGGCGCATTCGGTGGCCACAGCCTTGGCCAGCAGGGTCTTTCCTGTACCGGGCGGTCCGTACAGCAGGACTCCGGTTCGGTTCAGACCCAAAGACAGGAGCTCAGGACGCTGCAGAGGAAGCTGCACAGTGTCCAGGATTTCCCTCTTCACATGCTCCAACCCTCCAACGTCCTCCCAGCACACATTAGGGATCTGTTCGTTCAGTTACAAACAGCCAACAAGAATAAAATGATTATAGAGTCTGTGTCAAATTTAGCTCATTTTGGGCCAAATCAAAAATTTTGAATGTTCTTAAACGGGCGGTTCTGCCAGAATGTACAGTGAACCCTCGCTATATCGCGGTTCACCTTTCGCGGTCTCGCTGCTTCGGATATCGGCTATCACGGGTTCTTTTTGGAACGTAACCCCCGCGAAAAACAAGGGTTCACTGTATTGATAAAACCAATTAAACTGTTAAAATATCAATGAATAGCGGTTCCTCCAGGATTTTACGATTGATTTAATGTTTTTGTAATCAAAGTCACAGATTTTTTGGTGAAAATTTAGAAATGTTAATAAGGAATTTTAACAATATTTGTGCTAATGATTGATGTTAAATGTGACTTTTTGTTACTCGCCGCATCAGTTACGGACTATAATTTGGCATCAAGTAAGGCTGAGGCTGCAGGCACTTAAACGCAATATATATATATATATATTTTTATTTTTACCAATTTTGAAACAATTTGCAGTACAGTCAGAAAACAATGTGGATATTTGTTGATTTTGTATAAGTTTTGCAGTTTTGTGGAAAAACTGGAGGGACTTAAAGCTCAGCGGGCTCCAGAATAATGAAAGCAGCTCTGCTGAGGCCGACGGCGTCACCTTTGGGGCTCCGATGGCTTTAGACTGGGCGCTCTGCAGCGTCTCCAGAGCGCAGCAGAAGTCCTGTTTCATGATGGTCACTCCGCTGGAGCACAAGTCCTCCTGCAGGCTGCCACCACTGAACAAACAACAACACTTTGAACAGCGTCCAACTAAATTAAATAAAACCTGTGATCATTAATCTGCCAATAAAAATGCATCAGTCAGAGGTTTGGACATTTTCTATTTATCAGAAACCATCAGTAATTTTATGTCCTCAAGGACTCTTTATTTGCTCAAACAACAAATATTGCAAATTCCATCCGTACTTTACATCTTACATCTACATTTTATGAATAATTTTAAGTTTCTGTCACATTTTAAAGACACATTTTTCCCCTACATACATTCATGTCTAGTCAAATATCTAAACAGAAAAGTGATGTTAATTTCATCTTTAAAATCACTTTGAACAAATTTAAATATTTGGTGATGTCAGGGAGTCCTTTTAGTTTTACCATTTTATTATAAATCTGTATTACATGTATTTATGTTTGCACTGTAAACATCAATGTAACCAGAGATATCAAAGATAAAAATAAAAAAAACTGGTTTTGCCAATGTGATTTATGATAATTTCTTAAAATAGTTTTATTGGAAGGTTTCAGTTAGCAACGTCCATAATGTTGCTAACATCCGCAGTTAGCAACACGACATAATTTATTAAATCATGAAGTATATCTACTTTTAAAAATGAAATCAATAAATGTATTTATTAAACATAAAATTAAATTTATGTTTAATAAATTATTTCCAATTTAAAAAAATTAATGACAATTAAATTAAGTTATTCATTTATTGCAATTTGGCACTCTTCACTCTCCATATGCCTCAGATAATACATGGATTTGTCCAAGTTATTTGACATTATTTATACCTTTAACTGTATAAATAATATCAATATTTGGAGTTGCACTCTGATCTATTTTTGGTTATTTCCAGTTTAGTCTCATATCTGGCAACCATGAATACGCATTATGTCATTTATTTTTGTCATAAAAGTGGCCATTCATAAAGTTTTATTTAGTGGGCTGCAAAAATTTCCTAATAAAATAATTAGTGCCAGCTCTGATTGTAAATATAGAGATGTTCGTAGAAGAGCTTCTCTTTCTGTAATTGTTGCAGTCAGAGTATTAAACCCATGGCTTCAGTCTCACCAGGTGTGGATCAGCCTCCTGCAGGCAGCTCTTCCAGCTTCAGTCAGAAGAGCGCTCAGATCTCCCAGCACAAAACCCTGAGAAGATGAGAAAATCTAGAGTGAAATCCCTGTTAAAATTTGTGTAGGGAGCAATCTGACCACTGTGGACCCAGAATTATTAACATTAATGTATTATGCTCTCAAGCCATTTGAAAATCTATGTCTAGGTTTTCGTTTCCCTACAAACTACAGTACCTAGCAACCTCTGTCTCTGCCACAGAAAAGCCTTCAATTTACAAAAAATAAATAAAATAAAGAGAGTTACTGTATCTCTCCTTAACTTAGAAATCTTATTAAACCCAAATAATTCATAGGTCCCATAAAGATCAACGCTTACTGCTGTTAGCTTGGACAGTCGCTCCAGGTTGACGTCTCTCCCCAGATGAAGCTCTCGACTCAGACCTACCAACATGGCGAGCCGCTGCTCCTCTGTGGGGCTCTCCATCTCCACCTGGTGGATAAATGCCCCCATGATGGAGAGATCCCGAGCTCTGCAAACCGTGGCCACAACTACCACACTGACAGAAACACACAGACAACAACACATTAACTCTGTTCATCCTGAAGTCCGTCTGCATCACTGCAAAAGATCAGTAACATGGTAGGGCTGCATGCTTTAGTGAACGATCATTTGTAGAAAAGGATGCAGCTAAAGAATTTGGAGGTTTATTGCAATTAAAAGTCAATTAGTGTTTATAGTCTATATTGTGCTTATCTATCACATCAAATCACAATAAAACACAATGAAGTCGGTGGTTGTAACAATAAACATTTGTACAGATTCAACATATATGGTAAGGCTGGACGATATGGATGAAAAATGTATCACGATGTTAGTGTCGACATTGATAATTATTGATTAGATTTTTTGTTTTAAATATCTTTAATGCTGCCTTTTTGGTTTTATCCACAGTTTTCAAACTTTGTTGTTTTTTTTTATTTTTAAGCAGTTATGAGGCACAGAGGTGAAACCTTAAACTGCTGCTGTGCAAGTTGCTCAACAGGTTGTTGCTAGGCAACCAGAGAGTGAGTGAGTTATAGTTGATGCCACCAAACTTTGTGAGTGGTTTGAGCGGTTAAAGCCTTTCTCCTCTGCCTACATTTCCCAGAATGCTGTGGGATTCTGGATCAAAGTTCAGTTAAATTATTGATTATTCTCTATCAGACGTATTATCCATGGATATTGATCATGTGTCTATAGCGTTATACATTATTGATTTATTGTCCAGCCCTACCTACATTTCATTCACAAAAAATGCTATTAGTCTTCTGTAATTTTTTTGAAACACCATAAAAATTAAAATGATCAGGAATAAATACGTATATTAAACGTATCAATTTTCACGTATCAAGTTTCACTTTCTGAGCAAGTTTAAAAAAATAAATAAACTTTCTATTGATATTCCAACTTACTGTCATGCACCTGTAGATGATAGAAGACGTCTTGTGTGTGTTTTGTTTTTTTTTCCCAATAAAATCATCATGTTTAAGCCACTGACCTGGTGGGGGCGCTGCCGAGCAGCTGGCACAGAACCGCCTTGACCCGGCCATTGTCTTCAGCAGCTCCTTTTAGCAGGAGATGCAGGTTTCTGAGCAGCAGGACACACGGCTGCAGCGCGTTGGCTCGCTGGAACACCGACGACAGTTTCACTTCTGCAGCTGCAGGAGTGTCTGCACACACAGTCACACAGTTCACCTACACACACACACACCCACACACACACACACACACACACAACAAATTACTTCTTTAAGCAGCAAAACACACCCACATTGCAATTTTTTTTGCATAAATTCACACAAAAACAGATATAATTTGTAAAGAGTAAAAACTGTGACATCGGTAAAAACTAGAAGTATAAATATGTATTTACACACGTCTTAATGAGACAATTGGAGGCAGAATTTAATAAGCTTCGTCTTCCTCCTACTCGTTTTCAAATTGGATATGAAAGTTTTGTTTCATGTTTGATAATTATAATTGGTTTTTTTTTATTTAAATTTTTTCTGTTGACATTTTACCTGTTTGAAAAAAAAATAAAGATTTAATTTTGTTTCATTAGAGATAAACAAATTTGTTCTCTTTATGTTTATCATTTTAGTTTATTGAAAATGTTCTGAAGAGCTGGTCAACAACATTGGGTTTAAGCAGAGTTGGGCTAATTACTAGTTACATTTAATTACATTTACTTGAGTAACTTTTTTGACAAAAAAATACTTTTATGAGTATTTTTATTATGTAGTACTTTTTACTTTTACTTGAGTAATTTTATTGTGAAGCATCTCTACTATTAACTGAGTAAAATTTCTGGATTTTCTACCCACTGAATGAACAACAAACATGTTTTAACCAAAAATTCACCAGACAGCACACACACCTGCAGTTTTGTTAAATATTCATATGTTTTGAATTAAAAATCAAAAATATTTCTTACTACACTACTTCCTCAGCCTTACTTGATGTCAAGTTACAGTTCAAGATTAATATGATCAAATTATTTAACTTCTTTATGTTTGTGTCGAATCTGTCTGCTTGTTATTCTTTTTTTCTCATCTTTTTGCAGATTAGAATAAATCTAGAGAGATTCCTTGCAAGAATTTCTAAGGTAGCTCAACAAAATCATTAAATTTAATTGCAAAAAATCCAAAAGGAAATCAACAAAACCAATCATGAAATTAGACATTAAACTGCACCTTCAGCAGGTGGAGGTGGAGTCTGCGACTCGCCGCTCTGACCACAGTCATCTTTCCGCTGCCTGCAGGACCTTGGAGGATGACGGTGCAAGCAGACAGAGACTCTCTATAACCAAACACAACACTAATTAGACTTAATTCCTCCTAAAGAGTCGACAAATATAAAAGTCTTATTATTTACATAGTTCATACACTATTCCCACATTTAAATTCAAGCACTTTTTAAGCATTTTCAAGCTAAATTTTCAAACTTTTCCAGCACCACACTTGCGAACAACACAAATAAACTAAAAAATAGACAGCTTGAATTCACTAATGTATGATATAATTTATTACTGTTATTAATAATGTGTTGTGATTGGGGTCTTTACTATACAATAAGGAAAAGGAAACTAAAATCTAACAAAATTTAATGTTTTCATTCAATTTTGTCTCTTACACACAACCTGTAGGTCTAACAGGTTTGAGGAAGTTACAACAAAACTCAAAAGTTTTCTGGCATTCAGCAAATAGAAGTTTAAAGGATGTAATTCTAACCGACTAACTTCAGTTTCAACTGTAAATGTTTTCCAAATTTACACTTTTAATCCAATGTTAGATTGAACTTTACTACAAAACTTTGCAGTTTGAACATCAAGCACTTTCCAAGCCCTGAAAACACCTAATTTAAACATTTTCAGAAACTCTGAAGTTTTCGAAAAACTTCAGAGTTTTGCAATAGAGTTCAAAAACTCTATTGCATTACTATTGACCCTTTGCAACTACGTCACTAAATCATTCGAGGCGCCATGATGGACGTCGGAAGTGAGGGCCTGAACTGAGCGACTGAAATTGTTTACCAAAGATAATTTTTCCAGCTTATTCATGGCTTCTACTTGTTTGAGACAAACTAATTTGTCTGTGAACGTAACACACTTGGTTGAGGCTCATAGACGGTGGTATTTACAGAAATTGGAAACGGCTAGCTTAGAAACCGACCCGAACCTCCTCCCTCCTGACATGTTGATCAAATTACCGACTTTGCCTGAATTCACACCACATGATTTATATCACTATGTCATAAACAGCGTCTCCCTTTACATCGGAGCAGCATTAAAAACGTACAGAAGACGCTAACCAATTTTTTTACGTACATGCTAGGCTACATGACAGTGGGGTGTCGTTTCCATGGTTACTAACGGTTAGACGCTTAGTAACCATTCATAATGCGATATTTGATATCTTTATAATCATACTTGCGTATAAAGTATGCGAACGTTAGTCTTACCTAGTACAAAGAGTTCGCTGCAAAATCCGTAATTACACCAAGGACTGACAGTCATTATTAACAGCTGCAAGTCGTTATAATTGACAGCCACTATCCATCGCCGCAGTATCTTTCCTCATTAAAACTTAGAAACTAAAACAACAGGTTTTGTTTCTATCCTTCCCCGTTTGTACAGCCAACCGCGCAGCACCCTGTGACCATTTTTAAAATGAAATCAACTGAATAGAAGCGATATTAGGTTAGAGATGTCTGTTTTCAGACTAGCTTTAAAGGATTGGTTGTTTTCACATCCGTCATGGCGGAGTGGGCAGGGTTCTGGAGAGCGTGACGTCACGTGCAAAGGGTCAATAAGAAGCAGTGAGGTGTCAGCAGGGAAGTAAGCTACCTGTGCTGCAGGTGAGGCAGGATGAGGTCACTGAGGAGGTCGACGGTCTTGTTGAGGCCAGAAGGAGCCAGGCTTCTCCACAGAGACTCTTCATCCACGCAGCAGCAGGGAACAGGGCTGTTGGTGAACGTTCCCTATTAATGCATTTAAAGCATATTCATTACCACCGACACCAAATGAATAGTAATTTTTAAAGTACAGTATCAGACCTCGCTTCAATAGGAGGTATATATACCAACTAAATGTCTGCAAGGAAATTTACAGAAAGTTGTGCTCACTGCATAAACACAAAATCTTACCAAATATATTTGGTCTAGTTTCTGGTGCAAATATCAAAATAAGACAAAACTACTTCACAAGTAACTTTTCAGCTAAATATAGGTAATTTTGATGATTAAAAAGTAATTATATTGATTACTTTTTAGTCAATATAATCCTTTTATATTGACTAAAAAGTACTAGTTTCATTGGCAGATTATTTCCCTTATAAATTATAATCCAGTGGGACGAATATTTTTTCAACAGTATTAAGGAATTATTGACATAAAACAAGCTCCTGCATCTTACTGGAAAGTTACTTGTAATTTAATATTGTCTTACTTCAAGTGTATTCAGATATATGCAATAGAAACTAGACCAAAAATACTTGATAAGATTTTGCAGTGTTGCAGAGCAGCATTTTTTCTAAGTAAATAAAAAAAAATCTTAATCCTAAATTTTTTTGTTTTTATTAATCAGTTTTTCAATCATTATTATAAAACACCAGTTACACACAGAGGCAGCATACATGCAAAACAAATGTAAACATGATTGAATGGTGAATAAAAGTGAGAAAAAAACATCAGTCGATATTTTTTCACATATCTTGCAGCATTTTCTGTGGGTTTGCTAATGCTGTTTTTGGAGCCATGATATGGATCATTTCTGTGTTCAGACACTAAATAGAAGCAGATGTTCACCATGTAGAGTGAGGTGTGAGCCTCATCAGCCAGAAGAGCTTCTCCCCCTCCGTTAGCAGATGGGAGAGCCTTCTGAACTTTAAAGTACAGAACCGGACACCTGGCAGAAGTCAAAGCACAAATATGATCAGAAAAAGACTTCACAATAGTAGCTGTGTTTCCATCAACAATTTGACATTTCGAAAATAAATTAGCTTAATGGAAACACACCATTTTCAAAAGAAAACTCTTTTTTTTCGCTAAAAAGCTTTGGTGCTGGAATGTTTTGGGGTTTTTCTTTTGCTTGCATCAAAATTGGATGAATCCACTGGTGCAAACCACGAAGACAAAAACAACAGGAAGCGGTTGGAGGACCATGATGCGGCATGTCTTACTGCATGAACAAGTTCATTCATGTGTGATTTTATTTATGTTTCTTATTTAATGAAAACATGCCGATTGCAAAATTGTGTTTTTTCGACATTAGTGGAAGATTGATAAAGTTTTGTGCACGTTTGTAACGGAAAAACAGCTGGTGATTTGTTTGAAAGGGTTGTTTTCTATTTGAAGACAACATGTCAGCACAACTTATTGCAAAATTGCATCTGACTGAGCTGACACATCCCGAATTTACATTAGTTAATATTTGGTACGGAAACATTTGTTTACGATTCCAGAGGTCAGGCGTTTCCTGTAACTCTTGACCACGTTACCAAACACTGCAGCCGTGATTTTGATGCACATCTGGATTTCCTCCAGATCTTTTAAGTTTCAGAGTTGTTGCTAAGCAACACAGTGTTGAAGTGTCATTTCTATGCACAGCTTTTACATTTTGGGCTTCATAATGGCTCCCAATTACATTTATTGTATCGTTTATTGTGAACATTTTTTTAAGAATTTTGATTGTTGTCTCAATAAATTTTAATTAATGGTGTGGGGTTTTTTTTTTAGATAAAACAAGCAGTATTATTGTAAATTTTATTTTTACTATTTTCTCCACTGTTCAACATAAAAATAAACCACTTAATTCAAAAATATGACTAAATGTAGTTACTTTGTGCAGCTTAGTGATATAAATCACACTTCTTTAAGTGAGTTCTTTAAATTTACAAGAACAATATTTGTGTTTGTGTGGCAATGAATGCTTTGAAATGCAATCACAGGCATACAGTTACATAATAATTAAGCATTTAATATTTTTTTAGTCATTGTTTTTATTGTTGTCACAATAAAACACCATAAAATATTGTGATAAAATTCCAAGTGCAACCTGTTATGTGTGTTTTGTAAACTTGAGGTCAGATTTACCTGAATGAACCTGATAAAGACCTGATAGTTTTATATTTTCGGAAAGTGGGTGTTTTTGTTTTTCTTTTTTTTGCCATAATTGTAAACATGCACACAGGTGCGCTGTACCTGCGAATCCCCTCTGCATTGTATTCCAGCAGCTCTGGATGGTTTTCAGCAGGAACCGTCAGGATGTCTCCCTGTGAAATCACGCTGTGAAACGTCACAACAAACTGGTTAGAGAAAAGAAACAGCGTACAACAGAGAACTTTCTGCTTCACAGTGAAGTCGTGTCTGTTGAAAATGCCTTCCTGCTTCTTTCCGACACAGTTAATCAGATTACATTAAGCGGAGGCGTTTGGACTGGCAGACCTGCAGTAACCCACCGTGGTGTGGTGAAATGCTCGGCCAGCAGGTTGTCGGGGAAGCTGAGGTTGCTGTGCTGCGGAGAGCTGACCGGCTGGATGTGAAGCTCAGTGGCAAACGGCAGAGAAGCTGAGAGGCAGTAACTGTCAGAGCGCTGCCCGAGATGTTCAAGAGCCGATTTCCACCTCTAATGCAACAGAGCAAAGAACAGCTCATCAAACAAAGATCTAAATGAGACAAACGTCCTTTTATTCAACTGGAAACGACTGAATGTTTAGTCAGGGTATTTGCATAATGGTCTTAAGACTTTTTAAAACCATTATGAATCAAATTTAAGACCTGTATTATGATATAAATGTACATGAGAAAATAGCATGTTTTATAGCAGTACAAAGTGTTTTGCCTTTGTATGGATAAGCAACAGAAGTGTGCTAGTGGTGAAGACTAATTTATATTTATTGATGATAGATGAAAAAAAAAAAAGGTAGCTAGCTAGCTCGCGAGTGTTTATTAGCAGCTAGTTAGCGGTAGCTTCAACCGCCTCAAGTCACAAAATGTAATAAAAATGTCTGCGTGCGACTCAAACTTTTGCCTAAAAATGTCTCACAAAAATATAAATATGCAACAAAATTTAAGAGCTGTGGTTAAGGTATTTAAGGCCAACTTATTTTTTTTCAATTAATTTAAGAAATTTTAAAGACGCACAAACATCATTTTAGTTTTTTTTCAATCCCTGAATTATTTTAATCTATTCAGTCACAGCTGATGTCAGAAGTCCCCAAGGTCTGCTGTCCTGTCAACTTTTAGGTCCAACACACCTGAATTAAATCTTAATTACCTCCTTAGTAAGCAGTCAAGTTCTCCAGAGTTCTGCTAAGAATTTCAATATTTGGCTCCAGTGTGATGAAGTTGCAGAACTCCTGGTGCATGATGTTTCTCTTTACCACACTGGGATCTTGTTTTTAGAAAGTTCAAATTGGGTCTTTCTGGACATAAAAGCAACTTTCTGAAGTTAATATTTTATGGTTTTACTCAAAACCATTGCTCCCGTTTCTGCCAGTTATCTTTTGTTGTGTTTTTACGGAAGATTTCTGTCTTGATGCAATGATTTTACCTTTTTATTTTAAACACCAAAGTATTTTGGGTCTCTGAATCAAATTTCATACTTGGCTGATTATGTAGCTTGTTGAAGAAGCTCCAGGAACATTTCCACTGTTTACGCTGACAACTCTTTGGTTGCTGCTACAGCTTTTTAATGCTAAAACAAAAGTGGGGCTTTTCTGTCACCATTAAATATGGCGTCATTCAACTTCTGTAAACGGTGTGCTGATATGTGACGTCAACTTTCTTCTTCTGCACATTCGGTGCGTTGGGAACGTAAACCGTTCAGACCGAAGTCTCATTGTGGTCGGGGTCAATTATTAACATGAATTACCACATAAAAAACATTTTCTTTCAGAATTAAGACTTGAAGTGTGAACATATCCTTACTGAGCAGCTTAAAGTGTGTTTAAATGTACTGCAGCACCTTCATCCTTAGTGTGCAGCTCTTCACGGGAAGCTTTTCTCCTTCTGTCATATTGAACCACAGAGTCGCTGAGATGAAACCCACATCGTCGTGGATCGTCAGTTCTGGACCCAGATCCACCACTACTGCAGAGACCAGGCGCTCTCTGCAGGGGGCAGCTCTGACATTGACCTCTTCCCCCGGCCCTCTGCCGCTCCCTGCAGGCCTGGACAACCTCACCCACTCATGGTTGAACAGCCCCAGCCTCAGAAGCAGCTGCTTGCTCAGGAACATGCAGCTGTCTGTGTCCACAAGTGCTCCTTGCTTGCCTTTGACCCAGTACCATCGCTGAGTGTCCACCACGCGCACGTCTAACCTGCACTCCAAGGCCTGCAGGACGTCCGGCAACCCAGAGCCCAGACTACTCCAGCTATCCAGGAGAGACCGAGACCCAACGCTGTCGGCGTAATGAGCAAAGTCTGACACGCTCAGTCCGAGAGATCTGCCTGGCAACGACGGGCCTGGAGGGTCCGCGCAGTCCCAGCAGTCGGTCAGGACCAGAGAGGTGTTGGCTGTGATTCTCCCCTGCTTCACTGGACTGCATTCCAGCACCAGGAGCTCCAGGAGGCGCTGTTGCACCTTGCAAAACACAGAGAGCAGGAAATAATTCAGATGAGTGAAATACATAAAGATGGTTTACTTGCACAATGGCATAATAGGGCAGTTGTAAACATTAAAGGAGTACATTTCTACCAAAAAGCTCCCCAGAAACGTTGAGACTAATATCAGACATTTCCAAGTTTCTTTCTAGAAAATGTCTTAGATTAATCTCAACATTTCTGGATTTTTTAATTTAGTCCCAGAAATATTCTGTGCTTGTTAAGTCGAACATTTTTGACTTTTGTAAACTTTCTGAGTTTCAAAAGTCAAAAATCTTAAACTTTTGGTTCTCAGAAAGTTTAATGTTTTTTTCTAGAAAATGTCTTAGATTAACCTCAAAATTTCAGATTTTGTTTGTAGCAAATTTTTTTGACTTATGGGGCTAAAAAAATTTCAAGTTTTTTATAGAAAATGTCTGAGCTTAATCTCAATTTCTGAGGGTTTTTTTCTTGCAAATTTTGACTTTTGGAGCTCATAAATTTTCGCAATTTTTGTCGGAAAATTAGGGACTAAATTAGAGAATTTGGCAGAAATTCCCTAAATTTGTTAGGGCCAGTGCATTTATCTGCAGGCCTACATTTCACATGAACACCACATTCTGTCACTTTACAACCAGAAAATGTGTATTTTACTTCAGCTACATGTGTTAGACAAACACTACTGCATAACTGATGATGATCCTGGAAACAGTGTACAAGATGGCCAAGAAGTAAAACAAACATGTCAGTCGTTATTAGTCCAGCAACATGAATCTAAATATGATAAAGTTGTCTTCTTTTGGGTTAATTAGCTAAGTAATGATCAATTCAGCGTCTCACCTGTCCCGTGTCGTCTCCAAACAGTGGATGATGGGACAGGAGAAACGGGTCTCCTTGACGGGCCAGCGGCTCCTGCCCCAAGTGACAGAGCTCCAGCAGTCCACCGGTGAACTGCTCCCTTCCTGCCCAGCAGAGGCTCTGCCTGCTGCGGGCTCCGAGTACCACCCTGTCCAGGCTGACCGGCTCCAGAGGCCTGATAGTTCCGGCGTATGAACACCGCTGGAACCGAAAGTGTTTCAGGAAATACTGGCTGGTGAAGAAGCGGACACGGAGTCCGGACTCGCTGTCGGCAGTTAGGCAGCTACTACCCCCGGCGCTGCTAATCTCCTCCATGGTGGTCGGGTGAACTTGCAGTAAAATGCCCGTCCTGTCACAGAGCTGAGGCTGGTTCGGGGTGAAGAGGACGGTGGGCTGGTTGGTGCCATGTTGGAAAACAGATTCCAGGTCAGATTCCAGGGCCAGAACATCCAGAGGACTAATGTGTGCGGGAAAATTCTCCAAACAACTCAACTGAATCTGCACCGCCATGTTGGAGCTTCCTCACCGCTTAATAGCTGCCTCCAGGTGTCGGTAGCGCCACCCAGTGGACCAGCAGAGGAACACCACGCTAAAATGTATACAGCTAGGACCATAGAGTTTGTTGGGGAAAAAATTGAAACGAATAAAAAAAGAATTTCAAACTAAAATATAATTTTGAACCGAGAAAAATTATTGTGCAAGCAAAAAATCTTATTTTCATTTATTCTAATCTTCGCTTCTGTTAAATCAGTTTTGAAAATAAGTGAATTTATATCAAAAGAAATTGGGGCTATCGTATGTTTAAAAAAAAAAAAAACATTTTGAAATTTGAAACCGAAAAAAAAATCTGAAGAAAGTATTTTGAAACTGAAGAAAACATTTATTTATTTATTTATTTGCTTACGTATTTATTTTATTGCTTGTGTTTAGTCATTTTTAAAACTTGAATGTATATCAGGATTAAACACAAACATTAACAGAATCTCATGAAGATATTTGTGATGTACGTTTTGTGGGACAAGAGTTGTTGGACCAACTATTGCCACTTCTCATGGCAAAGTCAATTAATATTAAAGGTTCATCTAACTCATTGTGGTTCACAGTTGTGAATGGACCTGTAACAATAAAAACATTTTGCTGGATAATAAATTGCCAAAGTCATTATGATAAATGATAACATTGTTGTTTTGAGAACATTTTCAAGTAACGTAATAATAACAGTGTAGTAATGTAAGAACACATTCTAGGCTATAATAAACATTTAACAAAATAATTGGAAGACATTTTAAATATCCAAAATAAATAAACAACACAAGCGAAACAACAATTAAAATTAATTATGAAGTCTCTGTAAACAAAACTGTCCTTTAGAAAAAGAGTTAATTGAGACCTAAGCACCAGACTTTTGTCACCCAGTTTTTGGTAGAAATCATGATAAATCATGCAAATGGAAATGATCAAGCTTGTTTTAATTTATCATACAATTAACTGATTTATTGCTTATTGTGACAGGCATAGTTGAGACAATCATGTCTTAACCAAAATTCACATTTGAGCTAATTATCTAGGTGCAATTTTGAATTATTAAAAAAATATATGTATAAGATCTACTTTATTTATCCCAGGAAGACAATATAATTAATGATAACATGTAAATTTCAACACAATAAATTAAAAGAGCTATCTAAAAATGCACATACATATTTTGTGACAATGATGACCTGTAATATGTAGAGTTACAGTGGAAACAATCCACCAGCAGGGGGCGCGTTAGAGCTACAGCTGTGAACATTGGGACGCCGAGGAAGCGTGCGGTGCTGATGCTGTAGAGATGGAGCGAAGGGAGTGGAAGCTGCTCGGTTCTGTAGCAACATTCAGGTAGGGCGATAAATCAGCCAAGAGTTAAAAGAAACAGCTGGTTGAACTGGACGCGAACCTTAAAAAAGTCAAACCGGAGAGACAGTCTCTGTGTGTGTGTGTGTGTGTGGGGGGGTGTGTGGGGGTGTGTGTGTGTGTGTGAGGCCACAGGCTGGATGGATGCAGGGAGGAGAGAGCGCCATTTATTCAGCATTGTGGAGAGAGACGAATCTATTTTAGTAAAATAAAATATGAACCAGCAGACTAACGATAATAAACCTTGATGCAACGGACAAGATGAGGCGTTCAGGAGATTAAATCAGGGTGGGACTTACAAGACTCTCATGCCTCACCCAGCGGCTGAGAAAAGTCATTGTTGCGTTTGGACTGATTTATGTAATTTTATTTAATGCAGACAGGTGAAATAAATGTGTTAAGTGTAGAATAATGTTCTCTTATAACTAATAGACAAATTTTCATAAATTGTTACCTCCATTCAGACAAATTTACTTGAGTAACTTTTTGAAAAAATTTACATTTAGGAGTATTCTTACTACGCTGTACCATTTACTTTTACTTGAGTTAAATTTCTGGATTTTCTATTCACTGAATGAAAAACAAACATGTTTTAACCAAAATTCACCAGACACAGACACGCACCTGCACTTTTTATTACAGTTTTATACGCTTTTTTATTGAAAGAAACTGATTTGGGAAAAAAAATATTTTGGCTGATTTAATTTTTGTTACTTATATGTATTATTGTCATTTCCGTCCTTAAAATACAGAAATTTCCACTTAGCTTTATATTTTGGTCTGTATAATTATGCCATTTTTAAACATTAAATGATAACTTGATCAGTTAGTCAGTACTTGAATAGACATCTTACCAAATACTTTTTTATTCTTACTTGACAAATTTTTTGGACAGCTACGTTTTACTTTTATTTGAGTAAAAATATGTTGAAGTAGTGCTGCTCTTACTTGAGTACAATTTTTGGATGCTCTGCTAGTAGGGAATTGCTTCCAACATTGCCTAGTAGTTAAATGGTATTCGTGTATATTTTTTTACTCTCTCACGCAGAATTAGAACTGGATTATTTTTTTAAAAACAGAAAAAACTATAAAACTAGTCAGACTAGTGATGATAGCATTCTGCAATTAAGTGTTTACATATCTTTGTATTAGTGTTTGTGCACATTGAACTCTTTCCTACGGAAAATTTCAATGTATTGCAGTGGGATTTATTGTGATAAACCTACTTATCTTAAAATAAAGTGAAGTACAAGAAACTCAGTGCTATGAAAATAGTTAAAATAATAATTCTCGGTTTTCTAAGTATTATAAACAAACAAAAATGAAAAAAGTGAGGAGAGCAAAAAACTGTGCAACCAACTAACTTTCTTTGCTGCTGTGCATTTTAAATGTTGAATGTATATTAAGCAATATACTGAGCGATATGTGTGTGTCCTTAAGATTGTTATTATTATTGTGTGCTATGCTGGGACAAGCTTATTTCATCTTATCTTATCTTATCTTATCTTATCTTATCTTATCTTATCTTATCTTATCTTATCTTATCACACAATTACAAATTGACTCTGCACCCTGTTGCCCTGCAATTAGACGGTCCTGGGTTTGAATCATTGGTTCTTTCTGCATTTAGTTCGTATGTGTGTGTTATCTGGCATCTTTCCATAGTTAGATTAATTAGCGTCTCTAAATAGGTGTTAGTGTGTGCCTTTATGGAGGAAAACCATTGTTGAAAGGAAGTGAAGTGTATTGAAAGTTTCTTGGTCGTCTATTGATGCTCTTAAGCTGTTTTTCAAGAAGAACCAGCCAGAATTGTAGACTCTCTGTAGCTGTTGGAGACACTTGCAAGACAATTTGTAGCTGCAGTTGCAAAGAAAAATGGTTCTACAAAATATTGAATATTTTCAATACGTGTAATAGAATATATGTTTTTTAGAGGCACAAAGATAGAATATATCTTTACACATATTTAATAATATATTTTTTGTAGCTATTCATAATTTTCCTCCTGCTCAACAATTAAACCTGTAACATTAGTGGTAGCAGCCTAATTTACTTTGAACATTTCTGTGTTTTTTGTGATTGTACTTGTAAACTGTGTTTTTATTGTGCAAACTCTGCGTCATTTGAGGCAAAGAAATTGGAGACTTGCTTGGTATTTGGTAATGCATTATCTGTCCAGTGATTGTTTTGGCAACTCATTGAAGAATTTTCCGAACTGAATCTTCATTAAGAAGGAAATTAATATATATGAGAAAGACCACTTTGCATGGAAGGAATGCTGTGCCTTTTTAGTTTAGTGTTTGTGAAGTATCTGTCATCTCAGAAGAACAGGAACAATCCAAGCCATGAAATCCATATCTACTATTTGAAATATAGCTGTTCTCATTGCTTCCCAGATAATTGTAAGTCAATATTAGTGAGGATCAGATGACAGGTCTCTGCTTTTCTGAAAAAAATATATATTTGAAGAAAGATTTAAGACAACTGAAAGTGTGTGGGAAGGATCAAGTTTGTTCCTGCTCTATTTTTAATCATCTGCAGGCTTCCTGATCTAACTAAATATTAATATTAAATATTATGTGTTTCACAGGCACATGCAACCATTTCACAGCATAATCAACGTTTACTTCAGTTGGCTAAAAAAATTACGTATATGTTAAACGACTTAAAAGAAATTTTACTTTGATTTTTTTTTTTTTACCAGGCTACAGAAATGTAGGTTTAATGAAAAGTATGCTTAATACCAGCTTACAGGTTATTTTCAAAAGGCGCCTCTTATCTTACAAATGAGTTTTATATCCACCAATCTGTGTTTTTTCATATGTTGACCAAAAAGTTCAGATTTGTTTTCTTTTAAAAAAAATCAAAACCATGTATTATTTTTAAAATTTTTACAATTAGTTGATATATTATATACAATCCCAATAAAATTCATTAAAGTTTGATGTTGGAGCATTACATTTTGTTAAAAAAAAAAAGTTCACAGGGAATAATCTTGTACTGTGTATGGGCTTGACAAATCATGTTTATTTATTTTTTAATCAGTTAAGTCAGGCATGTCCAAAGTATATGTGGCCCTTAAAATGATTTTGATCGGCACCTTAACACAATTCAACAATGTTAAAAATTTGGCCAACAAAATTGAAAATAATTGATGACAAAAAACTTTGGAAATTGTCTGTTTTCCTTTTGCAAAGGCAGTAGTCTGACGCTCTTTTTATGTTTTAATGGTATACAGGTTTTATTAAGAAATACCTAATTGATAATAATAATAATAATAATAATAATAATAATAATAATAATTTCGGCATTTTTTTATTTAATAAAATTTTAGTTTAAATTTTGGAACCCAGTGCAAAGACTAGTTTTCGATGGAACGACGTCGCTGTCAGCAATCAACTTTTACGTTGTGATGGCTGCGTTGATCAGAGGGAGTTTTATTTTGAAAGAGCCCGCCGGATGTTGTGGTTGCTGTGGCTGTTCTGACGCTGCTGGAGGCAGAGCTGCAGTGCGGACAAACAGGCTGGAGCCGGAGATCAGTACAGAGACACGCCGCCCCGACAGCCCGCCCGGGTCCGCCTCAGCCAGGGACGCTGGTTCCGGTTCGGCTTTTCTTGTGATTAGCCTTTCGGATCCGGTCCAACAGGAGGAAGGAACCACTTCGCATCATCCTCCGCCCTTTCCCTTCCCCTCCTCCTCCTCTTCCTCCTCAACCTCAGCATCATTTTCAGCTGCAACAGCATCGGATGAGTCCGGGTCGGCGGCGCGGCTCCGAAAACAGAACCTGCGGTTTGTTTCTGGACTCTGTTGGTTCCGGACTTGCAGCGGGACGTCTGGCTTGTTGGACGGGCCCGGTCCGGGTTGGTAGCCCCCCTGTCTGAGGAGAAATAAATGGTGATTTAGTCCTGTGGGAGTCTGAGGCCCAGACCTCGACCCCTCCTTAGAGGAACGGTGGGTTTTCTGGACCAGAACGTTTTGTGCCGAAGTAAAATCCCAGATGAAGATTCCCAAAAGGCGGAAAAGGAGCGGACGGTGTGCCAGGTAGGCCCGATCCGGACCGGTTTTGGCCCGGACTACCTCTTATAGCGTTTAGTGGGTGTGTGTGTGGGAAACGTTTCGGGTCAACTGAAGTGAAATTAATAATCCGTATCAGCGACTTTAGATCCAAATGAGACCTGCACACCCCGCTGGATGAAAATGATGATGATGACGATGATGCCGTTTGCATTGCTGTAATTCATAACGTGGTCCAGTGCGGGCCAAATGTATTGATTGGTAAGGTGTAATGGTGCGCATGCGCGCCGAGGACCCATGACTATGCACTGCAGAGAGGACAGATTGAATAAAAAGTGATGCAGGGATGCTGCGGTGTAGAGCTGGATCAGAGCGGAAGTGTGCCTCACAAGCTTCTATTTATTCATTCATACTGAATATTTGTTCTTAATTTCAAAAACGATTCAAGAAAAATAGAAAATAACTGATTTTAATACTAAAGCGGACATCGTTTGTTCCCATCCTGAACTCTCAAGATGTAGTAGCCAATTAAAAGATCTCATTCATAAAAAAAACTCTCCTGTTCCTGCTTGAAGAAAGAAGGAATATTATCTACTATTTCTGTCTGTTTCACATTTATGATTAGACCTGCTAAAGATGTATAAAAATCATTTAAGTTAGATTATCTTTTACTGCAGCAACATAATCTCACGCTTTCAACTTTTCACAAATTACCTTCACAATCCAAAGAGTCTGGCGACATAAAGCTTGTTTAGAGCCACAGATATTAGATGACCTTAAGAAAAAAGCCACATTATAAATTTTTGAGAAATATCTAAGATTTTATAAGAACCTGCATTTTACTCCTACTTGGTTTGGTTTTAATATAAAGAAAAAGACAAAACATTTACAAAAGCAGGATGGATGCATTTTCTTAGGGTATGTTGCTATTTTATTCTATTTTATAATGTTAATAAAACACAGATATGATACTGACACAGATTTTTGGTGTCAATCTGTTCACTATTTCATACCCTTGTTACGGTGGATATGTTTGAAAAATTTGTTTTTTCTTTTTTTCATTTTTCACCAAGAGTTGTTTTTGAGGCCTTATAAACTCAAGGGCCCACAACATCACACATCCTCCACCATGCTTAACTATGGACGTGTGGTACTTTATCATATATTCATCCCTTGCACCACACTAACCCTATATGAACCCTTTCTTTCCCCCAAAAAAACCAACAAAATCTAAGTCTCATCTGTCAAAAACATACTTTTAGTTAAAATTTCAACAAAGCTTCTGTTAAAACCTCTTATTTTACATTTTATTTCCCCACCAATAAATGTTCTCAAACTGAAGGTTGTATTTTGTACTTGTGAATATGCTATTGCAGTAAAAGATTACCATTGGACCAATAAATATGTCTACCGTTTGTGCCGTTAATGTTTAAAAACAGAGATGTAGCTTAGAGAAGTAGAGAAAACAGCCATTTTTTAGCTAACATGTTAATGTAAAAATTGGCAAGCAGCGTGTAGTTCTTTGTTTATCTTGCAAACGTTTAATTTAGATGATTTGTTTTATGATTCCCTTTAATAAAAATAATAAAAAAAGAGACATGTAGGAATATGGGGATCATTTTTGACAGCAAAGGGTTCAAAATAAAGTTCATAAATACATTAGAAATGACAAAATTCTGCGTTTTTTTTATCCTAGTTTAGCTTCATTTTCTGTAAGATTGGTTTAGTTGTTTTTAGAAGCTATGGCAATATATTGTGTTATATATATACATATTTTTTATCACTAATATTATCTTAAGATAAGATAATCTTTAAAATGGTGACTAGCTGTTTCTGAATGCTTTCATAAAGGCGTAATTCTCTGCTCTCAGGTAGACCCAGCCGCCTGACTGATGTGTTTTCGGGCACAAATATGAAACTGTTGATGTTCTTCTTCTCCATCTAATGGCAGATTCACCATGAAATTCAGAATTTGGCTCAGAAAACCTTTGAGTGTGCAAATTGTCTTACTGCAATGCAAAAAAAAAAAAGGAGTCCATCTCAATTAGTTTGGGATTTAACTGCAGTATTTTGTCACATCGGTTAATATCAGTCGAACTGCTGAGGCAGCAGAAGACAGCAATGTCTCTTTTACATAAATTAGTCTTATTTTGCAATTCCAAAACTACTTAGCGAAGGCATCCATAACATTTTAATGACATGAAGTGATAAACCATCTTCAAGACGAAACATGAGGTGGATAAACAGCTGAGGAGATGCTTTTGGTGCTTTTATATTGGAATGGTGCCAGTTGTGCAGTAGTTCAAAATGACACAAGCGAGCCTTTAAAGTTACTTAACTAGCAAAACACTTTAAATAAATCTATACACTTAAAATGCCTTTAAACTCATCCACAATTTGTCACATTAAAGCAAAACTTTAGTGTTATTCATCTGCATTTTTTTTAAATGTGAAGTGGAAGAAAAAAGATGAATAGTTTCACAAATAAAAACCTTAATATTTTTTAGTTTATTTATGTTTAACCCCTTTTCATCTATCTATCCCTAAATAAAATCAAGTGTAGCCAACAATTATCACATGCAATACAAGTGTGCGCAAATGTGATATTGCAAAACACAATATTTATTGTGTTTTAAATTTAATTATAAATGTAAGTTTTTGGTTGGAGTCTCAGTGCTTTAGCTGGTCAAACCAAAAATATTCATACCTCTCAAAAATCTTTTAATTTGGCCATCATGTTTTTTTTTATGATGCCAATGGTTGGTAGTGGAACTGAATTCAGTTTAGTGTTGATATTCTAGTTCTTTAAATTTTTGTGAAATTACAAGAATGATGGTCATGAACTGTCATTTAAAGGATTTAAACCTAGAATAATTCATATTAGTCAGTTTTATAGATTTCAGTTCATCAGGTTGTACAGAAAAAATTGAGAAATAGATTTTTTACCTCACTGTCAAATGGGAAGCAAGCTTCGGTATTAAATATAAATTATAGGTGACTGATGTCTTATTGTCATAAAAACTGAAAGGATCATCTATAAAACTGATTCTGGAAAATTATGAAACCAGTAAATGAAAATATCATAGACTCTGAACATAGGCG